>NC_056749.1:622314872-622324872 GCF_019279795.1 Protopterus annectens
CACTTCTGGCACTGCCTAGAGAAGAGTACTACACATCTGAAACATGTAACACCATGTACCATTTCATGCTACTTAGGAAAAGTTCAGTGCAGATATCAACACTATGAGCACACACATGCACACCTGTGAAAGAGAAAGACAGTTGTTGTGTGCAGCCGGATATGTAAGTCCTAGTTGCCTATGTTGTCTTAGAAAGAGTGATGCTTTCTTAAATTGTTCGATTGGGTTATCTGAGTCAGTTTCGGTTGATTGAATGGTTACAAAGACATGCGTCTGGAGCGTTTCTCCCCGGGCCTCCACTGAAAATTGGCTCATTCCAAGTCGGACTTTCCCGGTTAACAAATGTTAAATAAATAAATAAATGATTAAGCTTGAACTAGGGTGTAAAAAGAGAGTTCTGGAGAATGGCCCTAGGGTCTAAAGTCTATAAAAAGAAAACTAGCTGTCTTATTTTGTTGAGTAACCTGAAAGTAAAATCAGTGCTGCAGTGGAAATGTGTTGATATTATGAAGCTGCTGTTTGCAAGACCTTTGGGGAAGTTCAATGACTTGTAATCTCAAGAAGAGTACAGTTAAAGAAACAGCTTGTTAAAATGCAGTCTGTAGTCCTTCTGCAAGTCTAAGAAAGAGTATGGATTTCAATAAGGGAGTCTATGCCACTTTTGTAATTATTTTCCTGCTGAACAAATCTGTGACAAATTTACTGTCCTGAGAAGGGAATAGGAACCTACTGTTAAGGATTAAACTAAACTGTTTTGTTTTCAGACATATGCTAAAGTGGTACATCTTCCTTTCTATTCGGCAAAGCCCTTTTAGTTTTGGTCATTTGAACTGCCTACTGTAAAGTGCATGCACAAAAAAGTAAATAAATAAATATGCCTAACAGCAGCAAATCCGTGTATGCCCAAGGATGACTTCCTATAACTGTGGCTTATAATGAATATTTGCAGCATGTATATGGATACCACCATCTGTACTACAGATATTCTTTTACTGTCAGTGGCTATGGTGGAGAGATATACCCCTCAATGTCCAGTCATGGCCAGACTGAATTGCAGTATGGTATTATGTCAAGTTACATCCATTTTCTTACATGATCTGCTCATGCTGAAGGTGCTGCTTAGCCATGTAATGCTGAACAGCACTCTTACTTTGCAGTACAGTTAGGGCTTTGGGCTTTATTTAAGAGTGATTAGTCCATGCTTGCATACCCTGGCTGTGGTACAGGCTGGTATGTCATAAGTAAGTGCTTTTTGAATCACAGATGAGGCCATATGCCTAATTTAAAAGACTACTCCTTACCTGGACTGCTCCAGCTTGATGGCTCAGCGGTACATAATCTGCATTTGCATTGGGTTTGTGAACTGCACAAGGCTTAGGTATGTGTTTTCTGCTCTGCATCAGCTCAATACAGTGAAGCACCATATTTGTGAATACCACCTATTAACACAGATTATTTTTTTCTCCTTCTGAGAGTCATTATTAATTCAGTGCATTTTCATGTTCTAGTTTGTCTTGCCATCTATATTTAATATTTTTGGCATGACTATCAATATTTTTTCTTGTCTTGTTACACTACTGCAGTTTGCTTGCTTTAACATGCATGTGTTAAACAACTGTGACATTTAGTCTCTTTGTCATTACCGAGCTGTAGATCATGATTTTTACTTTTATGCTAAATGTTTTACCTTTAGGATTTGCCTACATTTAGGCTTTGTGTACTACACCGGTCTATGCCTCATGCTTCCTCAACAACTGCTTATCCCTGACTGTGATCTCCATATGTAAGACAATCCAAGACCCATTTGAAATGTTAAATTTGATTCAAAAAGTGCTTTATCTCATAGGTTTTACTGTGAGTACCATTCATGAATCTATCTCCAAGTGTTTCATTCAAGCTGAAACACAGCATACTGTCTCTGTTCAAAACATACCACATCTCTGTTTCATTAGACCTTTGGTTGCAGTGATTAAAATGAAATCTTTCTGCAGTTCATAGGTTCATAGGTAGGTACTAGGCTATTGGCCCTAGGGCCTATATAAGCCTAACGAAACGGTACCCTGGCTTTTGCCACCCAAGAAAATTATTTTCCTGTGCCCCTGTCAAGCAGAGCCACAGAAGTGATCCCCGGGGTGAATTTCCTATCTCCAATCCAATCATCAAGATTTTTCTTGAAGTGTGCTAATGAGGAGCTTTGTTTGATATAGGTAGGTAGTTTGTTCCAGAGTATGGGAAGTCTCTGGGACAGAAATCTGTCCCTCCAGCATGTTCTGTTTATTGTGGTGACAAGGTTTAGGTCCCTAGAGCATGTAGCTCAGAGCGATTGGGATTTATTTAAGTGGAGCATGTCCAACAGCTCTGGGTTTGACATAACGTTGTATGTTAGGAAGAGATCGCCTCTGAGTGAGTTACTAGTACTAGTTACCAGTTACTAGTAATTTAGGTGAAAAATGTCCTCTAAACATTTTTACAGTCTGGCTACAAAATTTATCTTTAGGTTTTGGTAGATGAACCAAGTTGCAAAGCAACAGATATGTGGGCTCACTCATAATACCAAGTAATGGCACTATGCATGTCTCCTAAGAAATGCTGTTCACCACAAGAATCACTTATTTCCATATATACAAACAACGATTCTTATGTTGGTTTAAATTCTTTAATTCTTCCCATGTAAACCATAAAAAATATCATTGCCACTATTTCTTTGTACATAATAATCTTTGAATAAATTCATACAAAGGCCAAGGGTATGCTTGAAGCCCCCTTACTTCTAATCACAGCCTGATCGTCCATTGAAATTGTGCAGATACACAATCACTTTATGTAAGGGTGCATGGCCACACTTTTATGGAGACATACACACTGCTCAGTAGACATAACATACTACTGGGTGCAACATCGTACAGTGGTGGAAATGTATCTGTACCGTATCACTTAAAATGACTGATATTTGTGAACAGATTCAGAATGTTTTACTTACATAAAAAGAAATATAGTAAACTTCAGCTATATTTCAAATGGAAAAAAGGTTTTATTAGTGTTCACACCATATCAAATAGCCATAGTGGACAGTTTTTAGTGAGACCTGTGATTTAGCAGAACAAACAATGGTCTCATTGTAAGCAAAAGTCATGCTTTCATTTTATAACAATAAGACTTTCTGTGGGCCCATCTTCATGCTGTAGAGAGATAAAGACCTGACTATGATGCAGGTGACCTGTATTTGAATTATAGTTCTAGAACTAGAAAAGCCAAGTAGGAGAGCGTGGGAATGAGCAACTGATGCTGGCTCAGCCATCCTTGGAGAAGGAATCTGTTGAAGGTGGCTGACACCACTAGGAAGTGAAGGATGTTTATGAAGCTATAGGGTCATAGCTTCATAGGTGATTACTAGGCTAATGGCACACGAGTCTTTACAAGCCTAGCCAATAATACAAAGAATATGACAATATTATATCTTAACTCCCCAGATATAGGATGGGATAGTACCAGGGTAGTGAGTCTTTGGGTGTTGGAGCTCTGAGTCATTTTACAGACTATCTCTGTCCATAAGGGACATGGGCAGTACCCTGGGAGTGAATTTATGGTTTCCCATCCATTTATCCAAATTCCTTTTGAAGAGGGTGAGGGATGGGCTTTGTTTTACAAAGATGGGAAGTTTATTCCATTGATGAGGTAGCCTTTGGGATACAAATCTGTCTCTACAGCAAGTTCTATTAGAGTCACAAATATGGTTCAGGCCCATGGAATGTGTAACTCTCATATTTTTTATTGCTAATATACAACATTTTCAATAGGGCTTGATCATCGAATACCTTGTAGGTCAGACATAAATCAACTCTCAATAAACAATATCAGACAGAGTAAAGGGAAAAGGCTTTTAGTTGGTTGACATAAGATATGTGCCTTACACTTTGCATTTTTTAGTGAGACGCCTCTGGGGCCACTCCACTTAGTGTAAGTACCTGGTTAGGTACATGCAGAATTGAGCATTGTACTCCATTAATGGTCTGATGAGGGCCAAGTACAATGGCACTATGACTTCCTTTGATCCTGATGTCTTTACTTATAAGCTGAGCTACACAGACCGATTTCCTCACTACCATAGCTACCTGGTGGTCAAAGTTTAGGTTTGTATCTATCTGTGTTCCCAGGTCCCTCACTACTGGGTCTACTTTTAGAGGTGTGCAATCATTATTATAATTTGCAAGCATAGCATATCTGATTTACTGAAGGGTATGATTATGCATTCTTTAGCATTTAGTCTCAGTCCATGATTTTGGCACCAGTGGTTTGCCATTTTAGGCCTGCTTGTAGGATGTCAGCATTGCTTGGGGATTTAATATTTGTTCCCAGGTTACAGTCATCAATGAACCTGGTGAGCCAGAGGCCACCAATGTCGATCTTCACTTCAAAGAAGTATATACCAAACAAGAGGGATCCCAACACTGAGCCCTGTAGGACACCACTTGTAACATGTTTCTTATCAGAAGTGGATTCACCTTATCTGGGCAACACATGTCCTGTCAGTTAGCCAGTTTGCTATCCATCTGATGATGTAGGGGTTTATGCCTAACTTAGTAAGTTTATCTATGATCCCTGAGAGGGGGGTTGTGTTGAAAGTTTTGGCCAGGTCTAGATAAGTGGTGTGTACCATTTTACCCTCATCTATGGCCCTGGTGACTTTCTTAAAGACGTCTACCAAACTGAGCAGGCAAGACCTCCATTTGACAAAGCCAAATTGGATCTGTTCCAGTGTTTGGAGATTTTCTATGTCATTATTGATCAGGTTCATGATAATTCTCTCCAGGGCCTTGAAGATAAGACTTGTCAAGCTTATGGGTCTGTAGTTCCCTGGGTCAGTTGATGGGCCCCCCTCATGCAGAGAGACAACTGTTACTGTCTTCTGCTCCTCTGGGACAAAGCAGGTCCAGAGGCTATGATTAAAGAAGGTTTGTAGTGACCCTGACAGATTCTCTTTTAAACTATTTAAGAAGCATCCTGGAATGTTATCAGGACCCACGGGAGTTGTTTTTTTGGTTTTAGCACATGCAGTAAGGACCTCTTCCCTTGTAATGACCAGCAGCGGGGTGGTCATTGGTATTTCTTTGTGTGTGGTAGGAGGTGATGGGGAAAAAGTTTGAAGTGAACTTGTGCAGCCAGCCAGTTTGTTATAGATTCAGGCTGGATGTAAGTGTTGCCATTCATGAGTAACTTGATATATTGCTGAGCATTTCCCCTGAGGTTACTAACATAATTAACAAAAGCCTTACGGTTATCTTTCACCTGGCAGGCTATATTTGCCTCGTAGCTTGCTTTGGCAGACTTGACCAGCTCTCTAATTTGTTTGTTTAGTCTGGTAAGTGTCTTTTTGTACTGTTTTGTCTGTTTTTTCTTGGCTTCTGAGAGGATTTTTTTACCTTTTGTTGAATAGCCTATTTACACTAGGGGTCCTCCAGGGTGGTTTATTTTCTCCAGTAATCATAGGTTTGACTGAGACAGTTACTGTCTCCTCTATGCAGCTATGAATGTGGTTGTACAGTACTTTTTTGTACAGCTCGGTGTAGGCCTCAATGTCATCCGAGTTCAGATGCACTTGGAAGTTTAATAAGCTGTCACTTAGTTTGAGATAATTGGCCTTAGCAATGTTCTTAACAGGTATGAAGTTTGATGGGGGTTCTAGATTAGTTTTAATAATAAAGGAGAACATTTTGTGGTCAGATCTTAGCAGGGAGGAGTTAATGCATGGGAGGGAGCAGCATTCCCCCATGTTCATCAGTATTAGCTGTAGGATATTTGTACCTCTAGTTGGGGAGTTAACTAGTTACTCCATGGTGTTCGCATTGACAAAGTCCAAAAACCTCTGAGCAAGTGAATTATGGGTCACATGCGTCTCCCCTTTTATGGAGGGGTAGTTGAAATCACCAATAAGTATGGTGTTAGGCTAAATGTTAAGAGATTCTAGTAGATTTAGGTGGAAGGTGTGGTTTTCCAGACTCATGTTAGGACATCTGTAGCAAGCAAGGATATGACAGGGAGTCACACCTATGGTTAGTTGAGCATGGAGCAACTCAAGCAAGTCATGCTGTTGGACCAGTCTAGCAGTGTACTTGTTCTTTATGAACACTGAGACACTGCCTCCCTTTGTTTTATCCTGAGCTGAGGGGAATCAAAATGTATCAAGGCATTGTAGCCTTTGATAACCAGGGTGCTTTCTATGGTTCTGAACCATGTTTCCATGACTGTACATATGACTGCATTCTCCAGGTTGAGGAGTGTTTCCATGGAGTACAGTTTTTTATTTAAATTCCTAGCACTGAGCAGCAGTACCTTTAGGTAACTGTGTGTGAGGTTTGTTATGTTGGAGGGTTTAACAACTTCACCCAGCCTAAAAATGGCACTCTGGGGATAGATATATTTTTTTCCAGTATCAAGAAGCCAAGTGGTGACAAGTGCAGACCATCTCTGGCAAAGCAACGTGGTTTGTTGATCATGCCTCCCCAGGCTGACAGATATTGGATCACCTTGTTGGGACACCAGAAACTAAGCCAATTGTTGAAGTCAATCATTTTTTGCTTGTATTGTGGCATCATTATCATTGGTGAAGGTAGGATGCTAGTCAAGGCATAGATTCATACTTGCCCGGGAAACATTCAGAGAGCTCCATCAGGTCTCTCTTCATAATGACCAGTGAGGTACATCTTAGGTTGTTTATGCCCACATGGACTGTCACAGTGTCATACTGGTACTTCTAGTTTAAAGACCTAAGTGAATGCATGATCTGGCGTATCCCATCTCCAGACAGACATCTCACTGTGACTTTCTCCTGGTTTAGCCTGGTAAGGGGGACATCAGTATATCTCACAATGGAATCCCCAATAACTGGAATGCTTGGCTGAGTGGTGTGTTGCCTTATGGACTTAGAAGTGGAGCTACTATGATTTTCAGAGTTATGTGCTGTGTGAGGTGCTGTGTTTTTTGAGTGTGCATGGGGCCATTGAGAGATGCTTTTATGAGGTCTTGGAGGTTTTGGAAGATTACATGTGAGCACCTCCGCATATTTGGGTCTATGTGTTTTTCCTTAGTATTAGTAGTGAGTGTTTTGGGTGTAATGCTGACAACCTGGTTTGGAATTTTTATGTGTTATGTAAGAGCTTTGCCTCCAATGACATTGTATATCTATATCTCTAACACATTGTCTTTTTGTCTGTTCTAAAATTAAAAGGTTGTCAGTGAACATGAGGCAGTTACTAAACTGCCTCAGGGTTCCCATAACTACCAGGCCAGAAGCAGAGATGACAGGGAAGCACTTATCCATTATCCCATATCCTTAGTAGATAAGAAAGAGTAGGGGAGAGTCATTTAAAGGTCTAAGTGAGAGGTTTAGTAGTATACTATAAGATGGCCTGCAATGGTGCTGCTTCCACAGAAACTGGCAGCTCTTTGAGCAGCTATAAAGAGTGGGAGACTATAGACAGCATTTCCTATACAGGATTTTAAACTGGAGAGGTTTGCTTATATACAAACCATGGGTAACCGTGTTTGCACATAGCTTTTATACCTGCAGGATATATAGTTAAGGCCTCGGGCCAATCAGATAAACACACAGTAATCCTTCCACCAGCAGTTCTCAACTTGGATGGGTTGACTCAGCCCTCTGCTCCCACTAGAGTGCAGAATAAAACCCTCTTATTTTTAAACAAATTGGTTTTGAACTCAAGTGCAGAATTTAAATGCTTTAGATGCAATCTAAGGTCTTGTAGTCACAGGAGTCCAAGCCAGGCACAGAGAAGCTCTGTATAAATAAGCACAGTCTCTCAAAAATGTAAGCCTTTTATACCAGACCAGCACAATGAAAAAAGTGTACACAGTTAAGCCCTCAGGCCAATTAGATAAACACACAGTAAGCCTCCCACCAGCATTTCTCAACTCGGATGGGTTGCACCATCCCTCTGCACCCACCAGAGTGTAGAATAAAACCTTCTTAATGTAAAACAAATTAGTTTTGAGCTCAAGTTAGGTAATAAATGCTTTACAACAAAAGCAAAACTCTTGCAGTATCAGGAATCCTTGGAAATAAGTTCACAAACCCTGAGAAATGTATGTTTGTATACAGAAAAATGTGCACTAGCAGGGGAAAACTTCTACAAGCACAGAAAAACTTTGTAAAGCTTAGAAATATTTTGGTGAACTCTAGAGAACTTTGGCAAACTCAGAAAAGCTTTTGCAGTATCACAGGAAGCTAGGAAATAACATTATACTGTTAAAATGAACTAAGAGCAGTACAGTAATAAGCAGATGGCGTTTCTTTAACAAGTACAGGCCAAAAAACAATAATAAATTCAACCAAATCAATAAATGCAGCACAGAACTGTTAAATCACACAGAGATAGAGCAAGTGCAAAAACAAATACTTATGGTTAGCTTAAGGATTAAGGTCTTTACCTTACAGGTACAAGTTACAGGGTTTGATTCTTACCTCTGTTTACTGGCTAGGCATTTAATAGTTTGCAGACTGATAGCCTAGTATTTACCTATGAATCTAACCTGTAAGTAAAAAAAAAAAAAAATGATAAAAATACAGCCACAAAACTGGAGGCATAGGCCAGTTCTGCTGGCACAGAGTACGGCTCATACAACCTAAGATAAGTGTCTGAGGCACTCAATGATACTGGCAGGGAAGGATGGACATAATCTTAGCCCATTCTGGATGAAGGTCAGGGCAAAGTTGGTCACATACTGCATATGTCCTTCGGTGGAGGGGTCAAAATGCACATATGCAGTCTAGGGTGGTAATTAGAGTCATCTAGCCAAATATGGGTAGCAGTCCATATCGGAGGTGTACTGACACGTGCATAGAGAAGGCACTATGGTCCTCAGTGGGAATGTGGGTCACTCAGTCCCTTGCCGGGGGGGGGGGTTAAGCCATTCAAAGCACTCATTGCTGGGATGCTAATGACAGCATAAAGCACCTTCATGGCTGCCTGAATGAGAACCTGTCTAGACAGATCTTACTTCAGATCTGAGAAACAAATGGGCTATGCCTGACTGGGGGTGGGGATTAATGGTGAGCAGCCTCTTGGCAAAATCACCTAGAAAAAAAACGAAATTAAGAAACTGGTGATGTGGGATTGGAAATTCAAGCCACTGAAAATAGGTGTGTGTGTGTGTGTGTGTGTGTGTGTGTGTGTGTGTGTGTGTGTGTGTGTGTGTGTGTGTGTGTGTGTGTGTGTGTGTGTGTGTGTGTGTGTCTAAACATTCATGCACAGATCTGACATAGGAGGCCCTTATGCTGATGTTGGCACTTATATCAGCCAGTAGGGATGAACTGAGGAAATAAATAAAAAATATATAGCTTGCATCATGAATGTTACAGGCTGCTATGTAAGGAGTAGTGTAATGTAGAACCCTGGCATGAGGACAGTTAGGGTCCATCCCGAAAAACGGATAACAACATATCCTGATGGTGAAGTCAGACATTCATGCTATTTGGGAACACCTCTCCTTCAGCAGTAGACAGGCAAAAACTCCACCATGTCTACAAAGATTCCTCCATGTCTGTTTGGTTGATGGCCTGCTTTGGATGGTTCTTGCTCAGTGCAGGTCGGCCCCATGCATTGAGACTGAATGATTCAGGACATTTGGGGGTGTTAAAGTCGGCAATCACTATCAGAAATATCAAACAGAAAAAAATATGCCTCACTGTTAAGGAAATGTAACTGCTTCTATTGATTTATATTTTATTCCCAATTTCTAAATCAGGTTAGAGTACTGATTCCATTGCTCCCATCTCAGCTTGGGGAAAACACAATAGATACATGACATTATACACAGAGTTAATTACAAAATGCAATTTATACATATGTTATATACAAAGTGAATACCATAGTTGGCTTGATGGAATAAAGGCAACATATATATATATATATATATATATATATATATATATATATATATATACATATATATATATATATGGGTCACCTTTAAAATCCTGAAA
>NC_056749.1:622629872-622755998 GCF_019279795.1 Protopterus annectens
AACAAAAGAAGGCAAAAAAAAGTATGACCAAAGCTGTACAGCTCGCAACCTTATTCACTGTGATATAGTGATGCACAATAAATGTCCAGTGGAATGTAGAGTCATACAGTATGTTAAAGTATATTACAGTGATCCTGTAGATGGCTGATAATATAGTTAAGGTATATGAGACGTGTAGCCCTGAGATCAGTTTTACTGTAATAACCATCAACAAGTAATCATTCTCAAGGGTTCAGGCACCTAAGCGGTGCGACACCCCCCTGTGAGACAGCTGGATGTGGACACATGGCAGGTTGGCAGTTTAGCTGCAGTGACAAATTCCTGCAGACAATTCCCTGTGGGAATACAGGAACCCCCTCCACCCTAACCGCAGGTGGCAGACGTAAACCCCCACAGTGATACACTCTGCACCCCCCTAGAAGCCAACATGTGCAACTGTCAGTGGAACATATGGCTGGCATAGGATGCCACGTGGGCATGAAAGTGGTAACGTGAAACCTGTGTGTTGTGGGCAAAGCCTTTATTAACACAATATTTTATTTATTTATTTAACATTTGTTGACCGGGAATGTCCGACTAGGTTCCACAGAGCCTGTTTTCAGCAGAGGCCCGGGGAGAAACGCTCCAGATGCATGTCTTTGGAATGTGGGAGGAAACCGGAGTACCCAGAGGAAACGTTAACCGCTGCACCACTGTGCCGCCCATATGTAAAGTGATGTGTGCAGTGCTTGGTGCATACTAAGCCTAGATATAATCACAACTTGTAGAAATGTGCCACAGCACGGAGAAAATCCTGCACATCACTGTAGTCACACTTATGTTGCAAGATGTGCTTTATGCAACACTCACTGACAACAATAGCCTTCCTACGTGGTGTCACAGGCATCCCCCTCAAAAGAGACTCCTGTCGGGTATCTGTCAGGTTCTGTTCCTGCTGCAGAATAGACAGAAGGTCAGATAGCTGCACAGTAGGGCATCCCAGTAACACCTTCAGCCAATGATGCCATGCCTCCACCTGGTTATTTGTCCCCGGGAAGTCCATGTCACAGACAGCACACACATTCCAAAACCTCAAAGGGTAGGACGATGGCAGTCATTGCTGTACTGAGCAGCGGGATGCATATTTGCGTGGTCTGCCCCGCACATAATGATGGTCCAGAAATATGCCAGTAGGCTGAGCACAGTCTGGTAATGTAGCCACAATGTCCAAAAAAGCAGGGACAATGTCTTCCAGTGGTAGGAATGCCAATGCAATCAGCTTGTGGATGGCAATTGAGAAAGCAGTGTCCATACCATAGAGGGCTACAAGGTGGTGATGCTGGATCTGGCACCAAATGATCTGTGCAAAATGGAATAGGCACCCCTTCAGAATACTCTTAGGGAATGCCTTATGGCTGGTACGAATCGCTGCCTTCTCAAAATCAGTCATAATATACTGTAGAGCCAAGGTGCATTTCTGTTCTGCGGCCATATCCTTCATTATCTCCCACATATTGTTGTATACAGACTCTGACTTCCGTGTCATGAGAGAGTACACCAGGGGGACAATCCTTGCTGAGGTGGGGGTGCCAATACCTCCATGTAATGTATACAGCTGGCGACATATATCAGCCCGTGTGGGGAAGGTGCCATCCCCAAGAATGATGTCAGACCTGCACAGATCAGTCAGATTCTGTGATGTAATAAGTAGAACCAAGGAATCAGTCCCATCCATATCAGACTTTCTACGGAGGATAAAGCTGCCACTACGGAGTGGATACTGGCTGACATCAATATCCACAAGTGTCGTTGGAGGTGTGGTCATGGATGCCCGTGCCCTCTGCCATACCCTGGTTATGCTACAACACAGGGTGGCATGGCAAGGCATCTCTTGTAGTACATTGTCATCCGCTGTGCTAAGGACACTCTGCATTACCAGGCTTGGCAGGTCATTGTTGGTTACCGCCCTCTGCCGCAGTTCTGTGCACAGTGTAGCCACTTGGGCTGTTGTTGTATCTGGGCCATGCTGGTGTGGCAGTAATTTCAGCAGTTCTTCCCTCTCATCCTGGCGAACAGTAATGGCATGACCTCTGCAGGCCTTTACTCTCCACTCAATACATGCCCAGTACCGTTTGGGTGGTGCTTCACACTCCAAATGGTAGAGGTATCCCTCCACTACCAGCATTGGTTTGCCCCATTGGCTGGGCACTGTGCTGTATCTGTTGCCAAGCTGACTGGGGCTATACAGGTACAACATGGTAATGCCACTTGTTGATGGCCTCTCGGTATCCATCACAACCAGTGTAGCAGGGAACAGGATGTAGACACAACTTTGGTACAGGCCAGTATCACAGTTTGGATATATTTCTGTACAACACCTTGTGTTGTACTCTTCTGAATATGCCCTGTTTGCCACGATGGCCCTTTGCAGCAGTATATACACCACCTTGCTCATACTACCTGTCCAGCTAGGGATTCTCTATGTGCAGTTCACACAGCTGTGCAATTGGCAAGTGAATGTAGTCCAGCAGGAGTCTCCAACCTTGCATACACCACTGGTTCTGCATGTACTGCACAAGTCCCCTTTAACACCCAGCTATTGCTGTTAGCCAATCAGTGTGCAGGGCCCAGCCTCAGTTTCAGTGACAGAGATCACATAGGGATGTCTCCCTGTATAGCACCCTTTCCTGCCTACATGTCCCTGCATATGTGCATATCCCAGCTGCAAAAACCATTGGATGGGTTTGACAACCCCAACATTACGGGCATGCTGCCTTGTTGTGGACTTGGAGGTGGGTTGATACTCTTTTGTGTCCCATTCATACTTTCCCTCCCCTTTGTGTCTGTGTTCACTTCTACTGTGGTTGCTTTTGCAATGTTGGGTAGGTGGTCTGTGATTGCTAGGGTTGACATGTGTCCACTTGCCACTGCCCTAGGGTGGCTCTGGAAGGACAGTGCCCTTCTGTTGCAGGCATACCTCTCAGCCACTTGGAGTAGGTAGTCTGGACAAAGCCATACCACTAGTGGTACACATAGGGTCACATTCTGCCTTTTGCAAACTTGTACTTGTGAAGTCTGAAACTCTAAATGTCTGCAATTACTTTCTAACTCCTGCACACATTGCTTTGCCACTACTCTGCCAGACAGCCACAATAGTTCTCACTATGGGCCACACATAATCTGCAGTAGTCTGGGTAGTCTGCGGAAACTGTATGGTTGGATTGTATGGGAAGGGATTCTTGTGCTGTTGTGTCTTGTGTACGGTGCACATGTACAGGGGTCATCATTCAGCTGCAGCTTCTTTGGCATATTCTGTCTGTCAGGTTCCCACAGTGAGATGTACTGTACAGGTTGTGTTCGCGGGTTTGGAATGCTTGTGCATGGGCTACAGGTAAGCTGTTTCGTCTTTCTGTGAGTGTTTGGTCCCTCTCCACCACTTTTCTTGCCGATCGTTTGTCTAGCGAGGCTGTTTCCACTGCCAGGAAACAGCCCGCTTATTTACATTAGGGGACATCTCCATTTTTCTAGTTTTCCTACTGCATGGATTCCCACAGCGTATCTATCTTTCGGCAGCACCGCTCTACAATCTAGCAGTGCTGCGGCCTTCTGCTTTCGGCGTTGTAGCTCACAGACATTTGTCTCAACTAACATACCTCCAGCCAGCAGCAATCAACAGCAGTAAAAATGATGATTATGTGGCCATTAGCCTTCTAAAATAAAGAGATAAATAAGAACATTTTATTTTCCAGGTGAAACAGCAAATAAACTGACTTCAGATGATACAATTTCCACCAGAGGTATGAATATATGAGAAGTAATTTAATGTAGTCATCATCATATACTGTAAAAAGTCATGAAATTCACCTTACACTATCCTGAAAATGTGCATTTGTTACCTAGGTTTGCAGGTACTTAATCTGTGAGAATCTTAAGAAGCTTAGTCCTGCATGACCATAGTAATTATTAGCCTTTACATTTTGCAATACGAGTTTCCAAATAAAGGTCAAACAAATATATGCTTTGATAATTGCATGTTTCCCCTATACATTAGGATCATTGGTGCTAAACCAGGGGATGAATTTGCAGTTACAAATCCATTCATCTGAGTTAAATTTGATAAAGTAAGAGAGGTACTCCGCTTTATGGGGAGGGGGGAATATAGTTTAATAGAAATGGTATTCTTTGTGATACATACGTATCCCTACAGCATGTTCTTTTAATCTTGCAAAAGAGACTGAGGTTCTTTGAGGAGGTGTTCCTGATAACTTCTGACTTCTGAATATGTACTATTGTCCATGGTTGAGGTATGGATTACCTAGATCAGGGAATGTTTATTTATGAAGTCCAGGAATCTCAGAGCATAAATGTTTTTGGATGCAAAAGTCTCCCATTTGATAGCAGGGTCTGTAGTCACTCAGGAGAATGGTGCTTGGTTTAATACATAGGGACTCTATACCAGTTCGAGAGGATTTATGGGCCGACGGGGACATGATGTGATCCTTAACTTGGGTATGACGTGATAAGGGATTTTGTTTATAGTAAGATGGATGTTGAGGAGTTCCAAATCATTATCTTGCCTAATGAATCTGAAGGTGAGATGGTATTTTAGGAAATATAGAGACACCTATGCCTTCAGTGCCTCATTCTAATGAGGTGGGCTAGTATGAGTGATATGCATTGAAACACTTCACTGATGGAATGATTTCCACTGGTCTTGAACAAGATCTCCATGGAAATGTCTATATCTACATTGTCCAAGGTAAGCAGTGCTTGTAGTGTCTGGAGATTTTTGTTAAGGCTCCTGGCACTTAATGTTGTCCTGATTCTGTTTAGTTATGTTGGAAGCTTTAGAAGAAAGACTTTGACTAAAAAATGCATTATGGGGGTAGACAAGATCTTAGCCAATATACAGAAGCCTTGGGGGAGACAGGTGTAGGCCATCCCTGACAAAGCAGCTTGGACTATCTACCATCTCATCCCAGGCTGATATATATATATATATATATATATATTTGTGTGTGTGCGTGCATGTATGTATATATAGTACCCCTTAGAATAATACCAGAATCTAAACCAATTGTTGACCAACTGGACAAGAAAAGGTTCATACCTGCCTCAGACACACTGGTCAAGGCATGGTTCATGCCTGCCTCAGACACACTGGTCAAGGCAAGGTTCACACCTGCCTCAGACACACTGGTCAAGGCACGGTTCATAACTGCCTCAGACACACTGGTCAAGGCAAGGTTCATACCTGCCTCGGGCACACTGGTCAAGGCATGGTTCATACCTGCCTCGGACACACTGGTCAAGGCACGGTTCATACCTGCCTCAGACACACTGGTCAAGGCACGGTTCATACCTGCCTCGGACACACTGGTCAAGGCAAGGTTCATACCTGCCTCAGACACACTGGTCAAGGCACGGTTCATACCTGCCTCAGACACACACTGGTCAAGGCAAGGTTCATACCTGCCTCAGACACATTGGTCAAGGCATGGTTCATACCTGCCTTGGGCACACTGGTCAAGGCACGGTTCATACCTGCCTCGGGCACACTGGTCAAGGCACAGTTCATACCTGCCTCGGGCACACTGGTCAAGGCACAGTTCATACCTGCCTCGGACACACTGGTCAAGGCACAGTTCATACCTGCCTCGGACACACTCATCAAGGCATGGTTCATACCTGCCTTGGACACACTGGTCAAGGCACGGTTCATACCTGCCTCAGACACACTGGTCAAGGCAAGGTTCATACCTGCCTCGGGCACATTGGTCAAGGCATGGTTCATACCTGCCTCGGGCACACTGGTCAAGGCACGGTTCATACCTGCCTCGGGCACACTGGTCAAGGCACGGTTCATACCTGCCTCGGACACACTGGTCAAGGCACGGTTCATACCTGCCTTGGACACACTCATCAAGGCACAGTTCATACCTGCCTCAGACACACTGGTCAAGGCACGGTTCATACCTGTCTCGGACACACTGGTCAAGGCACGGTTCATACCTGCCTCGGACACACTGGTCAAGGCACGGTTCATACCTGCCTCAGACACACTGGTCAAGGCACAGTTCATACCTGCCACAGACACACTGGTCAAGGCACGGTTCATACCTGCCTCGGACACATATTCTGAAGGTGCTATCATGCTTCTCTTCATGTAATCCAGGGAGGTATGTCTAAAGTCATTTACATGCACATGTGCAATGACTGTGTCATATGTATATTTGTGGTGCAGGGACATGAGTGCTTGTGTGACGTGCCTGATAGGCAACTGACCATGACCCTGTCTTAGCATAGCCTTGTGAGTGGTGGATTAGTGTGCCTCAGTATGGAGTCACTTATGATGTGCATATTGTTATATACAGTAGTTTGCCTTATGGCTTCTGCACTGAGTCTGTATGACTCACAGATGTATGTTTCATGTGCATGTTGTCTGCAATATGTGTTTGTGAAGTTGCTGAGTATACTTGTTTCTTGAGTTACATTTAGGAGGCCTCTCTGAAATAGGCAGTTACTTCTGAGAGCCTCAGTTTATGCAAGTCTATGTACTTGGACTAACATGTTTGAGATTGGTTTAATGTAGTGCTGACAACCTGCTTTTTATCTGTAGCAAAACAACGACAGTAAATTCACCAACGCTAGCGTCCTGTTAGGATGCAGATAATACTCAAAAAAGGTCCATGTAAATGAAGAAGCTTTCTTAAAAGAATTTAATGAAAAAAGATTAAAAACAAAAAATAAAGTCCCTTTCTTTCAATAAACGATAAGCACTTTCGAATTATTCTTCCTCAGATTGTAGTAGGACATGGGACAGTCATTTACTTAAATAAAATATGACAATAATTAGTCATCCAATACAGATTTAGTGAATGTAGTTTAGACCAGTCATTTTTGAGATCGTTCCATCTATTTTACATAGCTAGAGCCAATAATATTCACTTATTCGTAACACACCTCCTATCCACTTTGAGAGTCAAAACCCTGTTTCAAATGTAAATTAGCTGTTATGAATAGCCAATTGGGGCTCTCAAAATGCGACAATGGCCAATCTCAATGCGGCTCAGTAGCAATTTCATGCTATTTCACTAAATCAGCTTGAGCATTGGCATAATGATATAAGCATTAATTTTATTATTATGTCTTAAAAAATGTAAAAACGGGACCAAATCCCTAGTCATATTTCTCTTTACGTCAGTTGGAAAAAAATTATCAAATATAAATAGTCAATCGGATCTCTTAAAATGAAAAAATCGACAATCACATTCAGTGTGATATAATCAGTACATACAGCGTGACAGAATCAACACAAGTGAATCTTTCAGTCTCATTCAAAACCCCGATGTTAGTCTGTCACAAGTCATGTTCTTTTGGGGTACTTATATCGGTTTTCCATATTTTTACTGATCCGAAACATAATCATAGCTTCACAGCTGCATCCAATATATGAGGTGTTTGTGTGAAGAAACTTCGGCACTTCGCCGTTAATAAACCCATGTTGATGGATCTAATTTCTTCCTATGTAATATTTTGGAAATGATTATTTAGTTGGTTCGTATATCCTGTCTCCAGATGAGAATGCTCTCTTTTTCTCATTCAGGAGGGCTTTGATATCCTTGGTGATCCATGGCTTGTTGTTTGGGAAGTAGTGTACACATTTTAAGGTACAGTGTTTTCCACACAGAAGTTGATGTATTCAGTGATACAGTCAGTGAGGCTACTGATGTCTTCATTATGAGGCTCACAGAAGGCATCCCATTCCATGGTCTCAAAGCAGTCCTGAAGGGTTGTGCTGGGTTCCCTTGTCCACTTCCTGACCTTCCTGATGGTGGCTGTCTGCCTCTTAACCAGATGGACATAGAAGAGGAGAAAGTGCAGCAGGTTGTGGTCTGATCTCCCAAGTGGTGGAATGGCTGTGCAATTGTATGCTTCTTTAATATTCGCATACATTTGGTCCAGTGTTCTGTTCTCCCTGGTGGGGCAGCTGACAAAGGGAGACATGGTTAAAGTCCCCAGAGATGAGTACAAGAGCATCCAGATGATTTGTCAGGAATGACGTCACACACTGCCATAGCATTGGCTGAGGGTGTGATGTAGACCTGCAATAGTAATTGCATGGGAGAATTCTCTGGTCATATAGTATGGACATAGCCCCACAGCGAATAACTCAATGTCCTGGCTGTAGACCCATTCTTTCATTACTATGTGTCCAGGGTGCACCAACGCTCAAGGACAAAAATCACAAAGCTTCTGAATTCCGGTCAATTTACATCAATATCTTTCCCACCTCCAGTTACAGTCAGCCATTGTGAAGAGCAGGCCTCCAAGAGATCTAGTGTTAAAAAAACAAAACTTTCTAGAGTTTGAGAGGACTCACTTACTAGTTACGTAAAGAAAGTAACTTAACACAGTGTTATATATCTTCACCAATGGTAAAGACTATAAAAAACATACTTAAAAGCACTGAAACACTTAAACTGACAGGGAACAGTTGTAGCATGCTGCTGCAGGGCTCGAGTGTGCGCAAAAAAAAAATGCCAAAGAGAAGTACAGAGGTATTTCAGTAACTCAGTAAGAAATGCAAAAGTACTTATGCCTAGTCATTTCTATGCATACCAAGTGTAGAATAGTCATGCCTTTTATGGATTTTTGATTTCTGGTTGTTCACAAGACTTGTAAAATGTTCAAAGGAAAATGAGAATCTGAGATGCTTTACTAAATCTTTTGGTGCTGAAGTACACAGAAAAATTGATATAGAAAGAAGAGGGAACCAGATAAAGAAGAATGTGACATTATGGAATGGTAAACTGCTGAACAACAGAATTCAAGTGGAAGGTGGTTAAAGGAGTCCAACAGCTGTATGTACCTTAGAATGTAAATCATTATTACCCCAAAGTAAGAATAATTATTTAGGTACAGGAGGCTCAATCCCCTACATGGGGTAGTGGGGAACCTTCCACCCTTTGAAAATGCTAATCAAAATGTTTATTTTAAACTCCATTCACATAAGTGCTTTTTGAAATTCATACATCGCAACTCTGAGGTAAATACAGTCATAGGAATATCATGTCAGACAGGATGGTAAACAATAGAATGATGTAGTGGTCCATATCTAGACCAAGCCTTTTAAAAGCATTTGTCTTTGACATTAATCTCATAATTAAGGATCACTATGATCTGTTTGTAAATGATGCAGGACTGAAGTAATGCATTGTTGGTAGGTTAA
The DNA here is from genome assembly GCF_019279795.1 of Protopterus annectens. Lineage (NCBI taxonomy): Eukaryota > Metazoa > Chordata > Ceratodontiformes > Protopteridae > Protopterus > Protopterus annectens. The sequence continues at coordinate 622,639,084 of NC_056749.1, forward strand.
TTAAAGGGGCTGTGAGATGACCACTGAAATTTTTTAATACAAAGAAATGTAATTACATTTTAGCAATACAACTGAGGGAGAATACAAACTAAAATTAGGTCAGAAAGCTACTAATACAAATTCTTGTAAGCCATCATCTAACCCAAGCAATACCAATTTAACCACTGCCTGAGGTTATCTGTAAAGAAAACAGGACGATAGTCTATGCAGGCCAGATGCAGAATCCATAAATGAAGTCATTCTTCTATCGCATACAGATCATTGTAAAGGACGTATTTACACTTCTGTGTCTGGTTAGGTGGCCCGCACTGGATTAGTCACTATGATGGTAGAGACAGAATCCAAATGAGATTCATGGACGTGGTGAGAAAGATGCAGAATGCTGAATGTACTAACACCCTAGAAAAAATATGTATAAAGTGAAGTGAGGATACATATGGTATATCAACAGGACAAACAGGTTTATAAGGCAAATGTTTAAGGGGATCATGCTGGAAAATGGCTAGAAGAGAAGAGAAAAGAATGATAAATAAAGGAGAGAATGTACAGTATAGCTGTGAGCCCAATCTTTTTAGTGAAAAGGTAGTGGGCTTTGAAAATATCTACTAAAGTGAGGTGCTTAACATCAACTTATAAAACGAAAAAAAAACATGTTTTAATGAGCATGGAAAAAGTAAGAGAGAATTGTTGGTGAACAAAGATATCTACTTAAGGGAATGTATGCATTAATTTGCATAGGATGAATATGTATTTTATTTTAAATGTATGTAATTCATTTGTTCGTCTCTTAAGAATCACTAAGAGAAGTAAAGCTGCATAAAGTTTAAAGATAGGAATTTTATCTTCATTCTTTCAGAAGGCTGTTGCACATCAGTAACTAAATGTGATACCTGTATAAAAAGGGGAGAAAGTAACATTTCTAGGTTTATTTTTGCTATTTTAAGGTCACCAAAACATTTGTGTCAAACAAACGTCAGAGTCTGAGGCACTCACAGTAAAATGAGAGGGCAAAGGATGGAAAGTACAATCCTTTATATGAGTCCAGGCTTGTATCAGTCATTAGCAATGAAGCTTGTACTAGAAAATGTAAGCAACGAAAAGGCAGGAAGTAAGTATCTTTGAAAGGAAAGATCTACTGCGAGGCTTTTGTATGCTGAATATTACGACAAGGACCAATTTTTGGGGGAAGGGGGCTCTATTTGGTTTTGTGTTCAAACCTATTGATTACACTTTCCCACTATTACATATTATTAATGCTATTTATAAGTAGAAAAACACAATTTGAAAAATTTTTGTAGGGAAGGCTGCATTCCTTCACCTCCCAATATTTTCTGTATATGCATTACCTCTGAGATCAGACCAACTTGGAAGAAAGGGAAATATATTTATTCCCATTTTCTCCAAGCTGGTGTGACCTCAGAAGCAGAATATTCAGAAATTGCAGAGGTGAAAATAATATAATAATAAAGATTTATTATGGAAAAAAAAGAAATTGCAGAGGTGGGTGCACAGCTTTCACACTGGGAAGTGCAAATGGGTACATATCTACAAAACACACTTTACATTCATATTTAATTTAGTACAATGCACTGCAATGATCTACCATGCATTAGTAATGGTAGATCATACATTGTACATTACACTTCAAGCTAACAAAGTAGATCCTTTTCGGAATTTATATGTGGCAAGTCCAGCCTGTTCTGTGGAGTGAATTGGAAGCATATTTTCATGCCCCATGTGTAGTTTTGAAATGCTGGTTCTCTCCTGCATGTTTTTGTATTAGATAGTGGCAACGCTTCCTTTGCTCAGGAGATAACTGACTTCATACACAATAAAACATTTTTTTAGTTATAAAGGGTTGCTGTAATGCATTTATATCACATTATCGAAAGATGAAAATAGCGAATGCTATTTCATCAGCCCCAAAACATCTAAACATGAAAATATCGAATATTCAGAACAGCAAATTTTTTCCCATGGAAAGAATTTGCTGCTCTGAAACACACAAACACAACACAAGCACATCAAACAAACGGCAACCACACACATACACTTAAATTCCTACATCTAACGCTACACTAAACTAAACATACACTACTATCTACCCACTTACCTTATCCCAAACTCTAACCCTAAGGTCCGTCACTATCGCACACTCACCTAACCTGTGCCCTAGCCCTAACTCACTTAAACCACCCCTAACCATAAAGTCTGTCACTATCGCACACAACGCCTAACCCACGCCCTAACCCTAACTCACTTAACCAACCCCTAACCCTAACGTACAATTGCACACTTACCTGAACCCAACCCGTAACTTTCCACCACAGCGCTAAGAATAGCAAAGCCACAGAAACGGCCAACCAAATTCTTTCCCGAGGAAAGAATTTGGTGTTCTGCAGCTTCGCTATTCTTAGCGTTCACTGAATAGTTTTCGATATCAGAACATTCGAAGTTTTAATACTTCGATGTTCTGATATAGACCCATTGTAATGACTGCTAGGAGAACCAAATACAAACAGAGGAAAACTATTTTGTTTAACCACCACACCAGGAATGTTTTGCTGAATACAAAGAAAAAGAAGTTATGCACTCACCATAACTTTCCATGTGTGTTGTCCATTTCCACCTTCATTCTTACCAGGATGGATTTGGATCTGTCTGACTCGGCTTTATATGCAAGCTTGAGGTCTTCCACTAGCTTGTGGCTAAACCCTATCCCAGCATGCCCTAAGAACATGTCCCAGATCATGTTTGCAGTCAAATAATAATAAGAAGAAAAACTTACTTTTGTAATATCTCAAGAGTGCAGTCAAGAAGGTTAGAGAACAATGATGTCCCATTGTAGCAACTCAGTCTTCCAGGAGTAAAAACTGGCTGGGGGAAAGGAGGGTGGGATGTAAGAATGAAGGTGGAGATGGACAACACACATGGAACATTATGTTGAGTACATAACTTCTTTATGTGTTGTCCGATCTCGCTTTCATTCTTACCAGGATGGGACAGCATCTCTAGCACCATTTTTCTTGAGTGGCTCAAGGGAGAACATTCAGAATCATGGAGCCAAAAGAGGCCCTGCTCCTGGAGGTCAAATGAACTTGTAATGAGTGATAAAGGTATCCCACCAAAAGGGCAAATATCTATCCCAGCAGAGTGCTGCCCCCCTGACATCTCAGATGCTCAGGTAAGAGCCGCCCTCTCCAAAGCAAAAAACACAGCATCAATGGGACCAGATGGTGTCTCGGGCTGCATCCTACATGAACTCCAAAAAGAGCTAAACCCAAACATAAAACTACTGTTTAGTCTCAGCCTTACTACAGGATATGTACCCAAAGAGTGGCATACAGCAACAGTGGTCCCTCTCCACAAAGGTGGTGCCTCAATGGATCCTGGAAACTATCGCCCCATAAGCCTGACTAGCTTGGTCTGCAAAGCTATGGAAAGGATCATCATGGACCTCATAAATACAGATATTGGGGACCTACAGACACTGTCACCAAGGCCATTGACGAGGGGAAGGTGGTCCACACAGCCTACCTGGACCTCGCAAAAGCCTTCAAAACAATACCCCACTCGGGCATTATAGATAAGCTCACCAGCTTAAATATAAACCCCTATGTCACTAGATGGGCTGCAAACTGGCTCAAGGACAGAACCCACATGGTTAGAATTGCTGAAGCCATGTCAGACTCCAAACCAGTTAAAAGTGGCGTCCCACAAGGCTCAGTCCTGGGACCTCTCTTGTTCGGTATATATTTCTCGGAGGTACAGGCCAACATGGAAGGACTGTGGCTGACCAAGTTCTCAGATGACTGCAAACTAGGTACCATAATCGACTCTCCAGCCGACACAAGCATCCTACAAAAGGGCTTCATAGAAACAGACTACTGGTGCCAGAGCCATGGCCTCAAGCTAAATGCCAAAAAGTGTATAGTCATCCCCTTTGGCAAAAACAAAGTGCCCACAAATTACCACATAGGTGGTAATCCATTAAGTACAGAAGAAGTAATTAGGGACCTGGGGACCCAAGCTGATAGCAATCTCTCATTTGAAAACCACGTGGCCAAAGTGGTTAGAAAAACATTTTATATAGCCCACTTAATCATGAAGGGATTCACATCTAGATCAGGGGAGGTCATCGTGCCTCTTTACTCATCCCTCATCAGGCCCATAATTGAGTACAATGCCCCTTTTGGGATGTACCTTACCAGACACCTGCAGCAACTGTAAAGACCCCAAAATACCTCACCAAGAGGATCAAAGGGCTCAAACAGATGCCATATGCTGCCTGGTTAAAGAAACTCCAGCTCTACTCAGTGGCATACCGCCTGCTCAGAGGCAATCTGTGCCTGACATATAAAGCCATGTCCAACCCAGAATTAATGGACATGCTGCACCTCAGAAAATCCAAATCCCATCGAGCTACGCGCTCAAGAGACTTGAACCTCAGCACTGAAATAAATAGGACATGCTGGACTGACAGATTCATAACCCAGAGGCTCCCTTCACTCTGGAATAAAATCCCAGTCCAGGTTAGGCAGAGTCCCTCACTGACTCTCTTCAAGAGGAATCTTGATGAGTGGATGGGAGATCGTAGGTTTACCCCGGGTATCACTTCTGTGTCACTGTTAGACAGAGACACAGTATACTAACCTCGAAAAAGGGCATAGCAAAATTCATTTAAAATGGGTGGCGAAAGCCAAACACACTCTGGCTAGGCTTATAAAAGCCTAGTATGAACCTATGAACCTATGTGGTTTTGCCAATGTCACTGCAGCAAAAATGGTATCAATTGGTAATCTAGCTAGAAAGCCAGAGGAGGTTGCAATGGCTCTTGTAGAGTGGGCTTTAACCTTCTGGGGAGAGCTCTGTTTTGATATTTATAGATGTAGGTTATGCAATCTGAAAGCCATTTTGATAGTGTCACTTTAGAAAATGAGGAACCTTTCTTTGAATCTGAGAAAGATATAAATAGTTGGTCAGAGTTTCTGAAGTCTTAGTCCTGTGTAAATAAAAGCGTAATTGCCTGTGAAAATCTAGCTGATGTAACATGTATTCCGCCTTATTCTTGTAATTTGGGTAAAAAAATGGAAGTTCTATAGACTGGTTCAAATTAGATTCTGAACAAACTTTTGGCAAAAAGGAAGGATTTGTTCTTAAGGATACCCTGCCCTTGTGGAAAACCAAATGGGGGGCTTTATTGACAAGGCATGTAGCTCTGACATTTTTTCTGGCAGAGATAATAGCTACCAAGAGAATAGTTTCTCCTGTCAAAAACTTGAGTTCGCAAAATGATGTTGGCTCAAAAGGGGGAAAATTAAACGGGATAAGACAAAATTTAAGTCCCATGATGCCGGTGAGTCTCTGATAGGAGGTCGTAGTAATAGAGTACCTTTCAGGAACGCTTTGCACAGACTATTAGACATTATGTTGAGACTGGATTCACCGATATGGAAACTAGAAATTGCTGCTAGTTGGAATCTTATGGTAACTGCAGCTGCACCCTTATCGAGTAATTTTCCTAGAAACTGTAGAATGAAAGTGAGTGGAGCAGTAAAGGGTTCAATATTGTTGTGAGAAGCCCATAAACAGAATATTTTCCATTTGCTTCTACATATCTTTCTTGTTGATGCTTTATGGGAAGATACTATTATATATTTAACTGATGAAGAGAGGTTAAGAAACCTGGCTATGGTTAGAATTGGAGCAGCCAAGCTGTTACTTTGAGGGTCTGAAGGGAAGGCTGGAGCATTCTTGACACATGAGTCAAAAGGGATTATAACTGGGTCCAGAATCCAAGGGTCCTCCCTAAGATGAGGCCACAGAAAGGAGAACCAGATTTGACAAGGTCAGTATGGGGTGATGAGAATAAAGTCCCTTCCTAAACAATTGGCTTTCTGGAGAACTTTGGGAATTAAGAGAAAGGGAGGAAAAGCATAGAGGAGACCCAAGGGCCAATCATGGACAAGTGCATCCCTTGGGAGGGGATAAGGGCAAAGTAGCTCCTGCATTTGGCATTCATGTATGTTGCATAGAGGTCGTAGCAAGGCTGGCCCCACTTGCGGAAAATCTTTTCTGCCACTTACTGTTTAGGGACCACTCATGAAGCATAAGAATCGCTCTGCTAAGCCTGTCCGCTATCACATTGGTTTTCCCCAGTATATGCATTGCTATCAGAAAATGTTGGGAGGAGGTCGCCCATTGCCATACTCTCAGGGCCTCTCGACAAAGGGGGTAAGATCTGGTTCCACCTTGTTTGTTTATGTATGATACCACTGACATGTTGTCTGTCTGTATTGCAATAATTCCCAGTGGAAAAGAGTCCTGGAATGCTTGCAACACTAGAAAAATTGCTCTCATCTCTAGGACACTGATGTGCAAATGGGCCTCATGGTCCTGCCAGATGCCTTGGACAGTCTTTCCCAGATAATGCCCCCCCGTCCTATCGGAGAAGTGTCTGTGGTCACTGTGGCCGATGGTTGGGCAAAAACAAATGGTTGACCTAACGATACCGAAGTGGAATAAAGCCACCAATGAAGGTCTTTCCTGCAAGTTTCTATCATTATTTTGTGGGACATCGGTGATTCCTGCGACTACTGGGTGGACAGTAGCCACTGGAGAATTCCCATGTATAAACATGCTAATGGGACCAGAGTTATTGCTGCTGCCATGAACCCCAAGACTTTCAGGACTAATCTCGCTTGAGCTTTTTTTCTTTGTGAGAAGACTTAAGGTCGGGCATTGAAGAACTTGGACTCTTTCTGGAGGAAGTCTGGCCATCATAATTGTTGAATCCAATTCTGCTCCTATAAATACTACATGTTGGGAAGGCAGCAAGGCAGATCTCTCGTAGTTTATTGTAATTCCTAGGCAACAGCAGAGCTGCAAGGTGGTGTCTCTTGCTTTTATAAGTAGATGCTCAGTGGTGGCGGTTAGGAGCCAGTCATCTAAGTATGGAAACACCCGAAATCCTAGGCATCTCAAATGAGCCATGACTACTGCCATACATTTGGTGAACACTCTGGGGGCTGTAGTGAGTCTGAAGGGCAGAGCTCGAAACTGGTAGTGACTGGCTCCCATCTGAAAGTGCAGGTGTCTCCTGGATCACCTGTTCATTTTTATGTGGTAGTACGCATCCTGGAGCTCTGTCTTGCACATCCAATTGTCTTGTCCCAGAAAAGGGAGTCTGTTTAGATTGCTGAGATCCAAAATTGGTCTCCAGTCCCCTGTCTTCTTTATAATTAAAGAAAATTGTGAATAAGTTCCAGATCCTATTTGGTCTGCAAGGATTGTTTGGATGACTCTTTTGTCTAGCAACTTTCAAATTTCTAGAGTTGCCTGATTTCTTTGACTGAGTGGAACATCTGGAATCTTTTTTATGATTGGGGTGGAAAAAGAAAAGAGAATGGAGTAACCTCTGGATATGATGTTCTGTACCCATTTGTCTTTTGTTATTTGTTGCCAGGTTTCTGGGTACATAGATAAGCGACCCCCAACTGCCTCCAGAGGTGGACAGGTGGGCCTCCTTTCAGGAGCACTGGAAGGGCTTACCAAAGAAAGATTCTCTGTTGCCCTGATTCTGCAGACCCCCCTGCCTCATGGTCAGCGTCTTCCATTACCACTTCCCCCTCTGCCCCTGGGGGAAGATTCACTACATGTGTCCTGGAAAGCTCTCTCAGATTTTGAAACCACATTTTTCAACTACCTTTCTGACCTTTAGGATATGGTCTATTAGGTAGGGAAAAATAGACTCCTACGGCAGACAGAGTCTTTCCTTCCTGTTCACACCTAGTTAGTGTGTCCTTAATTTTGGGCTCGAAGAGAGATGAGCCATCGAACGGGGCATTCACAAAGGAAGATTTAAAAGGTTCCGCAAAGTCACACATGCATCCAGGAATGTCTGCTTAAGGAAATTCCTGAACCCGCTCTCTACAAGCTCCATCTGCTCCATAACAGATCAGCCTCATGGAGGAGTTGATGACTGAATTTAAGGTAGAGAGCTGAGAGGACACTTTATCTGCAACCCCATCAGCTTCTGAAGCTTGGAGACCATCTCCTAGCTCTTTCAGGAGGTCTGGCTGTAATCTTGTAAAATGGGTAAGATAGTTAAGTGATCTGAGGGCAAAAGTTGCTGAGGAAAAAATGCGCTTTCCATATCTGTCCATCGTATGAGATACTTTGTTCGGTGGATGAACAGACGAAGATGTCTCAGAGAGTTCCTTCTTGGTGGCTGCCTCTACCACCATAGCATCTACTGGGACTCCCTTGCTCAGGAATGTTTTGTCAGCTGGGGACATAATAAACTTATTTGGCCTCCTAGGTACAGGTTCCACTGAATGTGGAGACTCCCACACCTTTCGAGAAACTGGGCCTCTCTGTTTATGAATTTCTAGGATGTCTCCAAAGATGACATCATCAGGAGGTGCCCATGGGAACCCCTCAACATCATCAAGGTCTATACCAGAAGTGATGGACTCCTTTGGGGAATCTAAATGTTTCCTCTTACATAACCTTTTCTGAGAGACCTCCTCAGAGGAGTACTCTGGAGAGGTTTCAGAAAAGTGAGGGGTGTCCTGTGGGGCATCCTGAGGCCTAGGATCTCTGAGTCCCTGTGGAAGCAAGGATACAGAGGCAGACACCAGTCCTTTAGGGGGAAAAACATCCAGTGATGACAGTGGAATTGTCTGTGGAGGCAGTACTCTCATCATTACCTCAAAAGCCCCCCACCCCTGATCCAAGGAAATCCCTGGATCTGAGGAAGCCGAGGGAATTCCCAGAAGCAAGGGCAATGTGCCCGAGGCTGAGGTAGGAGCTGAGCTCACCCAAGTTGATGCCCCGAGTGGCAAGATCAGATCCAACAACTGTCCAATCCGGCTTGCCTCCCCGGACCCAACTGGAGAACATTGGCACCTAGACTCCTTGGGTTCCGATGGAGCCAAGGACATCGAAGCAATAGTCTGGGCTGAAGATGCTGATATAGGTCTTGGCTCTGAAGTTTCCACCAGTAACAGCTCTGGACATTCCAACTCTGAAGACTGAGAACAGATTGGAAGAGGAATTGGAGCGGAAGAGGAGGATGCATTTAAATCCGAATCCCTCGGCGTTAGATCCAATAATTATTTGGCCAGTGCCAGAGTTCTTAATAGCCTTTGTACCACTCAATCAACATCATCATCATCAGACAGGCTCCTGGAAGACTGAGTCAAAGGGGCTGGAGATTTAGAAGGCTGCAGAATGGGTGACCCAAGGGTTGGAGAGAACATCTCCAAGACTGGGGATCGGCTCCGAATTTCAAATTCCTTTGGCACCGAAACCGATGGTGTCAGGCCGATGACTTCTTGGATCTGGTGATCTTCGTTTCCAGAGATGAAATTGTTGCCATATTTAGATGGCTCCAAAGGAGAACTAGAAGAAGAAGATCTCTTCTCTGTTTTGTCAGATTTTGAGGAAGGAGACTTTTGTGATTTAGAAGAACCCAGACCTTCTTGAATAGCCTCTGAGAAGGGGGTCTTTAACAATCCTCTCAATATAAGCTTGGTTTTCCTCTCCAGGAGAGTTCTACAATTAAAAGAATGGCAAATAGAACAAGACTGCTGGAGATGGACAGCTCCCAGACAATAGACACTGACTGTGTGTTTGTCAGTCAGTGACAATTGTTGTCCACAATCCTCGGATTTCTTAAAAAACAGACAGTTTTGAATCCTTAGAAGACATTTTGGAAGGAAAACAATAATGTATATATATATATATATATATATATATATATATATATATATATATATATTTTTTTTTTTTTTTTAACACCACCAAATACTAATAAAAAAGAGAAAGTTTTCAAAGGGAGGCACAGCCCTCTAAGTTAAATGGACTATGCTCAAAGGACAGAGGGGAAAGGGAAGGGAGAAAGCGCTCTAACTCAAACAGGTTAAGGGGGAGACAGTCCTCTAATTTAAATGAACGGTCAGAAACAACAGGATTTTAAGTAGAGATATATGAGGGAAAGAGCCTTTTAACTTAAACAGGCTAGAGAAGTTTACAGAAAACCAGGACAGGGAGAAAAAGGCCCAACAAAAGACGATGGCCAAGAAGCAGAAAAAACAGACAAAAGAGGCAGAGAGATACTATTTAGCACAACAAACTACAACTATGTAACCCTAGTATAACAAATACAGCAAAGATTTGAACAGTGAGAGGTAAATAAAGATTATACTTAGCCAGAGCTAAGAGAACGACCACCCAATGTTGTTTAGCAATAAATGAGATCTGGGAGATGTTCCTAGAGCATGCTGGGATAGGGTTTAGCCACAAGCTAGTGGAAGACCTCTAGCTTGCATATAAAGCCAAGTCAGATCTGTGGATTGGATCCGAATCCATCCTGGTAAGAATGAAGGCGAGATTGGGCAACAACACATCAGACATTTTGACAATACTAGGTCCTTCATCTTAGGATAGCTGTGTCCAGTGATTTGAGAAAAATAGCTGCTACTGGAATTAGGTTTTCAACATGATTAATTCTCTGACTCAGCCAGACACTCATCTGGCACTTATTGCTCCATATTAAGAGTTTGGTCACCAATGTCTAAAAGTGACATTAAGACAATGTGGCTAAACATATAACAACAAACTATCAGGTAGAAACCATGAAAAAAAGTCAAATAATTTTATTGAACCATTTGAAGGATGCTTGCATTGAGACTTTGTGTACAAAAGAGAAAGGCAAAAGACTAAATGTTTGCTTGTTGAGGGAATTGCCAGACTGATGAAGGGACCATGCATGTCATCAGTCAGTCATGAACAGAACGATGATAACTTCTTTAAACATCTTTATTAATATAACACATTGCATCATGACATGAGCTTACATTCAATTATAAAAGAGAAAACAAACCATTACTTTGAATGTTTTCTTTTGTACACATTATACAAATATCATTTTGTCTTAACAATTATTCAGTTTAACATTACATAGATTGTTGAAGTCCTGCCTTTGCCAGACTATTACTCATCCTGAACATTATCCTGTGTGTATTATTCCCACAGATTCCATTTATTTCAATGTAGTTTACTCTTTCTCTTGTGTAAAGCCCCCTGCTATAGTTCTCTTATCTGGTGCTCAACATTCAACAACTCTTTTACAGTTGGTTTTGCTTTTGATTTCCATTTTCTAGTAATTGCTCTTTTGGCAACCACAGTATTAAACTTAGCAAGGCCATACTGCATCTAGGCAATTCATTTTCTATATCCTAACTGAAAAGCATCATTTCCTTAGTTAAAATAATTTGCTCCCCCAACATCTCTGACAAAGCACCCAGTAGGGAATTTCTAAAGTCTATCAACTCATTACATTCCCAAAACCCATGTTCAGAGGCACCCCTCTCTTTCCCATCACACCTTTAGCAATTACTGTCTACCTGTGGAAAATTTCTCTGTAGTCTACTTTGGGTATAAAAATACAAAAACAAACACTTCCATGCAAAAATCCTAAACCTTCTAGATTTTGTTGCATACCTGGGAGCTGTACAAATATTCTCCCACTGTCCCTTTGTACATTGCCTTTCCATTCTCATTTCAAACTCTTTTCTAACTTCTTCGGATTGATTCTTATAGTTATCATGCATTATTTTATATGCCCTACTAATTATCCTTTTTACCACAGTTTCTGGTCTAGACTGAACTATAAATTCAACCAGAGCTGGTCTTTCATTTAACACTCTCCTATCCATTTCTCGATGCCAACACTGTTATTAATCCCTGGTTGGGAAGGCAGTGTTTAACTCACAGTCCAAACTTCTGCTTGGCCTCATCAAACTCTATGACTTTTCCCTCCCTAGTAATTTGCTCCCAATACCTTGGTTACTCTGATTAATTTAGCCATAAATCACAGCTCCTGCTTGCCTATTTTCTTTTTTTCATTCCTTACAGTTATGCCTGTTGGTAAAATCTCTTTTCTCCATTGCTGAATTGGCTTAGTTTTAAAATTATTTGTGCTACCATGTAATTACAATATTCGGTATGGTTGTTACTGTTCTTCTTAAGTGCCTGCATACAAACTATTACTCTGTCCTTACTTTGAGAACACTATCCCTGTTTCAACATCATTTTTTTTTCTCTTTCATTTAGAGTCCTCTGCTTTTGCTATGTGTAAGAGCCTTGGCTGTGTAGCTCTAAAGTACCCCTTCAAATCTGGAATAAAAAATAAATTAAAATGCTGTGCTGGTCCTTTAACAGAAACACCAAGATACTGGAACCCAAAGGTAATATACTACCTTTTAATAGACCAAAAGTTCTCGAGCGGATATGAACTCTTCGTCAGGAATTCCTGAGAAAGGGCTCATGCCAGCTCGAAAGTTCTAGTAATTGCAAATCCCATGTTGGTTCAAGGAAAGGTATTACAGCATGTCTATGCCTTCAAATATGGGAATTCTAAACCACTTTCTTCTATGGGGAGAGACAAAGTATACCACTTAACCCTTGTTCTCTTTTATTAATTATGCTTCACAGCTTCTCCTCTGGTTGATAAAAATATGCCTGACTTGTATACCAGCACTAAACAGACTAATGACATTTTCACTGCTTGCACCTTATTATCCATATCCATCGCCAAGAGTTTCCAACTTCTCACATTTTGCATTATCTTTTGTCTGGTGTCTTCCCACATATCCTTAGCTGCCATAATAGAATCCTTTTTAATCCAAACACCTAAATACTTCATCTTCTCATGTCCCCATAAATATGGGTATTGCTGAACCAATGCATGTATGGGAACAGAGTTTACTTCTATAGGCTTTGTTTTATCTGCATTTATTTTACTTCCTGACAAAAATTGAAAAGTCTCAAAATGATCCAAAACACTGAAATATCCTTTTCTGGATTTATCAGATACAAAATAATATAATCTGCAAATAAGGCTATTTTTCGAGTACCATACCAGTTATACAACTGAATGGGAGATCCTTTTATTTTCTTTATCAATGGCTCTAAATGTAAGGCAAATAACAAAGGAGAAAGAGGAAACACCTGCCTAATTTCTCTATTTAGACCTAGGTTGTAAGAGAGGAACCCTCCCACCTTGATTCTTGCCTCTAACATTTCATTCATCTTTTTAATTAACCCCATTATTCTGGCAGGAAAGTCAAATACTGCCATTCCCTACTCATAAAATCTCAGCTAACTCTACTGAATGCCTCCCCCTGCATCAGGACCAATAACAGTAATGGGGTCATCCTGAATCTGCTTCCCTTTGGTTGATCATCATTCTGTTACTGTTGCTAAATATATGTCTCTCCTCCAAAAAAACACACTGATCAATATACAAAAGTTATCTACTTACCATAATGTTACATAACGTTGGATCCATGTTGTCTGTTTTTCATCCAGTTCAAACATATTAGTTGTTGGATCTGACTGGATACGACCTTGGCACCGAATCTGAAGCTTCTTCGGACCCAGAGTTTGACTCCTCCACTATCCATAATTCCTTGTACTCCACCTTAGCAGCTCAGATCGAGACACCCTCCCCCCTTGTGCCATATCTAGACAATCCTTCGGAGACACCCTTAATTCAGCTAGTCCCAATCAGTAGAAGAGTGGTTACAGTCTCACATGAATGTGCACAGACAGGGTATTAATGGTCAGCTCAATATGAAAGGGGGCCAGGAGGGAAGACGTTTGGATCGGATGAAAGTCAGACAACATGGATTTAACGTTATGGTAAGTGTATAACTTTCGAATCCAGTATTGTTTATTTTCATCCATTTCAAACATGTGGGGCAGAATCCCAAGCTGTCAAACTGCGGGGTATCAAGGAAGGACATTCCTGAGTATGGTGAAACCAAAGGAGGAATGTGATCTGGATTGCAAATCCAATTTATAGTGAGACACAAAAGTGTGTACTGTGGACCAGGTGGCCGCAGCACATAGGTCATCAATGCAGAGTCCTTTAGAAAAAGGTTATAGAAGTAGATAATGCTCTAGTTGAATGAGCCTTAGGTTTACTTGATAAAGGCAAATTTTTCTTATTGCAAACAAAAGAAATACAATCTGATAACTATCCTGATGGAGTAACCTTAGCTACTGTTTCCCCCTCAGGGAGGAGATCCTGGAATGCCTGCAATACTAGGAGGACTGCCATCAACTCCAAGACAATGATGTGAACATTAGCCTCAAGGACCAACTTTGGACCATTCTCCCTTCAAAGTGCACCCACAACCTAGAAGGGAGGCATCCATGGTTACCACCACTAGTGAATCTGAATGGAACGGATGACCCTTGGTTACTGTTGGGGACATTACCTTACAGACAATGTCTTCTCTGCAAACTTGTGTGATTCGTATCTTTGCATGCAATGGATAAATGAACTGAGACCATTGTACTGCTAAGGTCCACTGCTGCACCCTCATATGGTATCTGGCTAAAGGAACCATCAATACTGTGGATGCTATGAGACCTAAGAGACATAGCACTAATCTTACTTGTGGTGATAGATGATGTAGCCATGAGTCAGAGTCAGTAAACCCTTAATTGGGTGAGGCTATTTGCTGGGTGGTGTCCAGGTGGCATCCAATGAACTCTATTTCCTGGGTTGGGGACAGGTGGCACTTTGGAAGATTCACAGTTATACTTAGGTACAGTATCAATTGGAGCAACTGATCTGGATGGTACAGCAGTGGATGCTTGAACATAGCCATTAGGAGCCAACCATTGAGATATGGGAACATATGGATCTCCAGCAGATGCAGATGCACTGCTACCACTGCCATTGTCTTGGTGAACACATGGGGAGTTGTGGTGACACTGAAAGGCAGAGCTAATAACTGATAATGATGAGCTCCCAGCTGAAAGGGGAGGAATCTCCTGGAGTGCTTTACGATCTTGATTTGATAGCAGGCATCCTGAAGATCTATGGAGCACATCCAGTCATCCTTCCTCAGCCGAGATAAAATGGATTGAATTGTGACTATCTGGAATTTTGTCTGTTTCACAAATTGGTATAGGTGACTGAGGTCCAGAATGAGCCTCAGATTTCATCTTCTTTGGTAATAAAAATAACCTCAAATAAACTCTGGATTCTAATTGGTCTTGGGGGACCAGTTGGATGACTCTTTTTTTCAAGCAGCTTTGTAACTTCTATGGCTGCTAAGACCCACTGACTGGGTGGAACATCAGGGACTTTCTTCTTTTTCCTGAGGTGGAAAGGAAAAGGGAATTGAATAGCCTTTGGAAATTATCTTTATCACCCAAGAGTCTGAAGTTATGCGATCCAGGCTTCTGGATGCAAAGATAGGCACCCCCCCCCAACTGCCTACAGAGTACAGTAGTCAGGCAACCATTCAGGATTGCTGATAAGCTTTCTCAGTGAAAGGATTGTGAAAGCTCTGGTTGTGCAGTCCACTTCTGCCATTAGGGCATCATCCATTAGTATTACTGCCCCTCTGACACAGGGAGAAGGTGCTTCAACAAAGTATTAGTTTAAGGATGTGCACACTTATGCAACCAGTTTACTGTACCTTTTTTTTTATTTTTTATATTTTTCCCCTAACAGATTTGTTTGTTTTTCAATTGAATTGTACAGGGTATAGGTCACATTTAAGGTGGGAAAAGTTTTGAAATTATTTATTGTGGTCTCATTTTTTTATATCACAAAACCTGGTATTTTAACAAGGGTGTGTACACTTTCTATATCCACTGTAAATGCACACACACACACACACACACATATATATATATATATATATATATATATATATATATATATATATATATATATATATATATATATATATATATATATATATATATATATATATATATATATATCTATATATATATATATATATATATATATATATATATATATATATATACATATATATAGATATATATATAGATATATATATATATATATATATATATATATATATATATATATATATAGGTTCATAGGTTCATACTAGGCTATCTGCCCAAGGGCATTTATAAGCCTAGCCCATAGTTATTTGGCTTCCACCCCTTTCGTTTGAATAAAACTATGCCTATTATTTTGCTGTGCCTCTGTCAAGCAGTGACACTGAAGTAATCCCTGGGGTATATCTGCGATCCCCATCCATTGGTCAAGATTCCTCTTGAACAAGGCCAGCAGTGCTCTGCCTCACATGATTTTGTTCCACAGCATAGGAGTCTCTGGGTGATGAATCTGTCCCTCCATCACGTTCTATTAATAACCGTGTCAAGGTTTAAGTCTCCGCCCTTGTGGTTCTGAGGGATCTAGATTTTTGAGGTGAAGCATATTCATCAAATCAGGGTTTGACATGGCCTTATATGTCAGGCACAGGTCACCTCTGAGCAAGCGGTATGAGACTGAATAGAGCTGGAGTTCTTTCAGTCGGGCAGCATAAGACATATTTTTGAGACCCTTTATCCTTTTGGTGAGGAACTTTTGGGGCCTTTCCAGCTGCTGCAGGTGTCGGGTCAGATACATTCGAATGGGGCATTGTACTCAATCATAGGTCTAATGAGTGATGAGTACAGGGGCGATGACCTCCCTTGATCTAGATGTGAATCCCTTCATGATCAGGTGGGCAATGTAGAAGGTTTTCCTAACTACTTTAGCAACATGAGTGTCAAACGAAAGGCTACTGTCAACCTGGGTCCCCAGATCCCTGATGACTTCTTCTGTGCTCAGTGGATTGCCACCTATATGGTAGCTAGGGGTAACCTTGATGACTATGCATTTCTTGGCATTTAACTTTAGGCCATGGCTCTGGCACCAGTTATCCGTTTCTGTGAGGCCCTTCTGAAGGATATCTGTGTCAGATGGTTTGCAGTCATCTGCAAACTTTGTCAGCCATAACCCTCCTGTGTTTGCTTGTACTTCAGAAAAGTAGATGCCGAACAAGAGTGGACCCAGGACTGAGCCCTGTGGGACACCACTTGTGACAGGCTTTGAGTCTGACATGGCTCCAGCAACTCTGACCCTGTGGGTTCTGTCACTTAGCCAGTTTGCAACCCATCTTGTGATGTATGGGTTTACATTCAAGCTGATGAGTTTTCGATGATACCTGAGTGGGGTATTGTGTCAAGGCCTTTGCCAGGTCAAGGTAGGCTGTATGGTCATCAATGGCCTTGGTGACTGTCTCGAAAAAGTCAACCAAGTTTAAAAGGCATGATCTGCCTTTGACAAAGCCAAACTGGGTTGGATCCAAAGTCTGCAAGTTCCCTATGTCTTTATTTATGAGTTCCATTATGATCCTCTCCATGGCTTTGCAGATAAGGCTTGTCGGGACCACAGTCGCCATGAGCCACTCCTTGGGTATGTATCCTGAGGTGAGGCTAAGATTAAACAGCTGTCCTAACTGCGGGTTTAATTCCTCATTGAACACCATCCGGTCCCATGGATGCTGTGTTTTTTGGGGACTACATCCTCTGGTATAGATATCTCTCCTTTTGGGGGAGGGGGTTTGCACTGAACCTGTCAGCCAGTATGTTCATTTTGAACTAATTCTGAGCATATCTGGGAGTTTCCTCCTAGGTTTCTAACATAGCTAAAGAAGGCCTTATGATTGTCTTTTGAGTCTCTCAAAATTTGCCTTGGATGATTTTATGAGAGCTCTTAGTTTTTACTTATAATGATCAAAGGTGTCTTACCTTTCAAGGATTTTGCTCTATCTTGTAGTAGCTTCCTCCTTTTGTTGTAGAGCTTGTTTATGGCTGGGGTCCACCATACAAAGAGTCTTAGTTTTGTTTGGGATTGCCTGATCCATGCAGTCCTGTAGGTGCTGGTAGAAGGCATTTGTAAGTGATTCAGCGGTTTGAGTAATGTTTACCACTGGCTAAAGGAGACTACACTAGTTTTTAGAAGTGTGAAGTCGGCTTTTGAATGATCTGATCTCACCAGTGAAGGGTATACGAACATTGTGATCCCATGTTCGTGATGATGAGATCAAGTATGTTTTCTCCTCTTGTGGGGATGGTGACTAGTTGTTCCATGGCATTTGAGTTTATGAACTCCAGGAACCTTTGGGCTAGAGTGTTTGGGCTTGAGTAGTGTTCCCAGTCTTAGAGAGAGAGAGAGAAAACTTGGTTTGAGGAAGAAGTTAAAGATAACAGAGCTCCGCTGACATGTCCGATTGCTTCTGGTGGCAAATGAGACCTGGGCTGCCAAGATGGGGTACAGGGAATTATGGGTAGATGAGTCAGACCTATGGATCTTAAGCAGCTTCACATTTGGCACTGAGAACAGATCTGACAACTTGTATGTTTGAAACGTATGAAAATAGACAACATTGGATCTATCAGTTCTGGCAACAACTTAGCTATTCTCTTAGCTAGTATAGACAAATGCATTATAATCATGGTTCAGAATTGAAACTGGTCCTCTGTATTTAGCATTCATCAGAGCTATCATTGAGTACAATGCCCCCTTTGGTATATATCTAACCAGGCATATCCAAAAATTGAAACATCCACAAAGGTTCCTCACTAATAGAATACAGGGCTTAAGTATCATGTCCTGTGCAGACTGCCTCAAGGCCCTATCTTTGCATTCTGTCCTCTACAGGCTCTTGAGCGGAGACCTATGCCTGGCAGACAAGGCATTGTTAGACCCCACTTTGATGGACCTCCTGCATATCCACAAAACAAACAGCACCAGAATTACTTATCCTAAAGACTTAAACCTTGCCTGTGATATAAATAGGACCTGCTAGAGAGACAGGTTATGTATCCCAGAAACTACCACTTCTCTGGAACAGGCTCCCCCATCCATGTGAAGAAGAGTTCCTTCCAAATATAATTCAAGTGTAACTTGGCAACTGGATGGGGAACAGGAAATTCATCCCTGGTTTGGCACCTATATCTCTAATGGACACAGGCAGCCAGTAAATGGTTCATCTCTCAGGCCCCTGCTTGTAAATTTTTTGCCTCCCAAGCCCCTGCTTACACTTATCAAGGGTACCAGAACCTGTCAGAGATTTGAGATGCATGGCTAAGATTAAAAAGGCCCCTGCAGTCATTAGCCAAGTAAACACTTATGAAGTTGGATTTAAAGGGTATTTTCCCTCTGAGTAGTACAGCCACCACAGCTTTCTTCCAAGATGCTGGTTCTGTCCCTCCTTTTAAAATATTGCTAGACAAAAAAATACAGATCTTTACCACTTTTTTGCCTCCTAACTTCCAAATTTCCAAAGGAATCCCATCTGTTTCTTGAGACTGCCATGATGACTGATAATACATCACCATTTTTATCTCATCGTCTCCCATCTTAGCTATTAATTCTCGAGCCTTATCTTCCTCTAACCTTGGCATATTTAAGTCTTCCAAAAATGTTTCCACTTGTATCTCTTCTTGGTTTCCCCATTCATCTTCTCCATACATATTTTCATATCATTTCCAAAATATCTCTAATACCTCTACAAGGTATATGATTATTTTTGTAGTCATAGGCTGTCTTAGCTTGGCAACACCACTTTCTATTTTTTGTTACCCAAGTCATGCTAATAGTTATTGTGCACTGAGACTGTTACCACAAATACTGGTTTTACAGAGATCTTTCTACATTCATGCACATTATCCAACTACTTCTTTACTTTTCATTTAGCACGCATCAATTGCTCCTCTTCTTGTTCCATGTGATTCCCCTTCATCCGCAATACTTTATCCTGTGATAACCCCTCTAAGTAATTCATATTATTTCTTTTCCATACCACTTTCTTATGTCAACAATATCTTTAAATGCCATTTTCTTTTATCCCACTGCTTCGCTATCCCTTCTGAAGAAATGTTTACATTCCCCTGCAACTCTTGAATTGATTTTACTTCCCATTCCTTAAAATTCTCTCTTTTTAATAGGTAATAGGAATGTGTCAATGTCTCATTTTTACTTAATCCCCCTGCATCTTTATATTATTCTTTACTGGTTCATGGTCTGAAATAGTTATTGGCTATGTTTTGAAACTTTTGTTTAGATGCCAGCAAACTTCTCAAGTGTACCTCATTACGAGGAAAGTACCTCATTTAGGGTCTTAAAAAGTTCATGTTCCTCGAAGTTCCTCAAAGTTCCACATTGAAAGAGTCTGATACACATTCAGTGTTAGGAATTTGTTTAAGTGAAAGCCATGGTAAATAGAAATTAATCATATTAATTTATTAAATTATCTTCTTTATAAGTAAAACCAGCATATTTTAACCATCCTATGACCTTCCTAGTTGAAGCTGTTAGTAAGCCATTAGTATGTGTTCCACATTTTGCCCATTTGTTCCACATTATGAAGGCAAGGGTTCCTCATTTTGGAGATAGAAGGTTGAGAGCAATGGATGCCAGTGCTCTTGTGATTTTTTTTTCCAGTTTAGCCCAGTTATTATACCTTAAAGAATATGTAAACTCTATCTGGTTTCATGCTAGCAATTTCACATCTTCCATTCCAAAAATTCTAATATACTTCTTTAGACATCTACCTTCTTTTTTACATTTCCCCTGAAGGTCCCTCTTTTATATCTTATACATCTTCGCTATGGCAAATCAAGTCCCAACCTTTGAATAATATTCCCTTCTGGAAGCTAATTACCTCTCCCATACTTATCTCAACCTCCTTAATAGTAGTTTTAGATGGAATATAAATACATGCCGTGGTAATCCTCCTCCCTTGCCAGTATCTCCATATTACCACAACTCTATCCTTGTTATCTTTGTCCTCTTCTGTCACTATTGGAGTCCCTTTTGCAATCAGTATCACCTTTCTTTCATTATTCTCTGATACTTTGCTGAACAGCCATTCTGGAATTGTTTCTTTGCCAAATTCACATACATATTTCTATGTGTGTGTGTCTGTCTCCTGCATTACTGCTGTTTCTATCCTACACTTCTCAATATAATTCAATACTCTCTGTTCCTTGTCCATACCTACAAAGCTATTCCCATTCCATGATATGACCAATAAGGCAGTCATTCTTAGAAGATACCATTACTTTCACATATTCTGCATAACACTTTTTTTAATATTTCCATCTTTCAACTTACCTGCATACTGTAAATTAATGTTTGGCAGGCTGAATTTATATGTAATTGCAGTTTTTTCCAGAAGTTGAATTTAAATAAAAACATTAAAAAAATAATATACATTTCAGGTTTAACCCCCAACCTTTTTTATTCACAATAAACACACACAACTATATACATATATATATATATTCCAAAAAGTAAAATTCTCTCTATATATATGGGCAGATACCCCAAATAGACAATGCATGTTAAGAGCTGTGTTCCTTTCAGCACCCACACAATTTTTGCCACATCTCAACTTCCCTCCCATGTGAGAAAAATAACATGCATGCTCTCGGTTAACTGAATTACAGTCTTAAAAAGTTCTCTGGCTGTCATTACATGAATAGATTTGGCATTGTTACTATTAATACCGAGGTGATTGTTAGTAACAGGAATGTAGCTGCTTGTTTTCTCTTCAATGGAACAGACTTAATTTACTTTTACTGATCTTCCTGTCACTTAAGAACTAATTTTAAAGTTTCTTTATACAAGTACGTCACAGTTCACATTTCTGTAATTTCTTGATTTACTGCTTAAGTCTGCAGACTATATAGCTGCCATTTGTAGAGCTATTCTGGCAGATAAGAAAAAACAAAAACAAAAAAAAAAAAAACAGAAAAAAGTACATTTCTACTTTAACATCACTGGCATTAAGAGACACTGATAAGAACCCCCCACACCTCAAATTTAGAATACCCATGCATACTGTATAGCTACTTAAAAATATAATATGCAGTTGATTTCAATCATTTCTTTAGACACACATTACTAAATGAAGAAAAAGAAAGCACAGTTGTGTAAAATCTTACCATAACAGTAGATGTCCTTCTCTTCACTGTTAAAGTATTCTTTACAATAGGGAGTTCCCTGCCAAGGGCAGCCTGATGTCTGGCAAGTATAAAATAGCCTTAGGTTCTAAAGGGATGCCATACATCATACGTACGCTCCCCGTGCCTGATGTAGGGCATAAAGGTGACATACAGACGTACCATCCTTAGAAATGAAAAGCCCCAGAAAGAACGACACTCCATGGAGAAAAGAGGGAACATGTACATCCAGAAGGGAAAAAAAAGCAACAGGAAGAGGAGGAGGAGGGAGCGAGCACATACTGCAACAGTGAAGAGAATGACATGTACAGTTAGGGTAAGATTTTATGCAACTGTACTATGTCCTATATCACTGTTCCAGTATTCTTTTCAATAGGGAGAGTAAAAATGTTCAGGAAGAAAGTTGGGAGGAGGAAGGCCCAGCAGAATCCTCAAAAAACATGCAGGATACCCTGGCAAACCTGGCTCTAGCACTAGAAACAACATACAACTTGTAGTGCTTGGTAAAATTATGCAAAGAAATCCAAGTACCTAGTTCAAGAATGGAATTAGTATCCAGCCCTTTGAGAAAACCACCAGAAGAAGCCACAGCCCTGATAGAATGAGTCTTAACAGAATAAGGAAAGCTTTTACCATGAAAGGAGTAACAAAAGGAAATGGCTTTAGATATCCAACAAGTAGTGGTTTGCTTAGAAACAGCCAAAGCTAAAGATCCAGGACAAAAACCTTCTCAGATTTACAAATGGGTTTAGTTTTATGCAAATAATATCAAATGGCTTTAGTTTTATACAAATAATATCTGAGTTTTCTATGCAAATCCAAGGTGTGAAGAACCTTCTCACTAGCAGACTGTGGAGAAGAGAAAAAGTGGACAAATGAATAGACTGATTAAGACACAACTCATTAACCACCTTGAGCATAAAAGAAGGATTACTATGAATAGACACCCTGTCTTTATGAAAAACAAAAAAGGGAGGAACAGCCATAAGGGCCTGCTGCTCAGACACCCACCTGACTGGGTTAAGGGCCAAAAGAACAGTCTTCCAATAATAATGCTGAAAGGAAGCTGATGCTGCAGGCTAAAAAGGAGCCTGAGTCAATTTTCCAGGACATAATTAAGGTGCCAGGAAGGAGGAATAGGCTTCCTGGGAAGCCTAATATGAAGGATGCCTTTAAGAAATTCTTTCACCTTGAATCTAGAAGCTAAAGGGGGGGGGTCAAAGGCAGAGAAGCAGAAATGGCTGACAGTTGGGCTTTAACAGAAGAGTACGCCAACCCAGCATTACGCAATTCACACAAATAAGACAGAATGAAGATCCAGGTTATGAGAAAAGACATCAGACAGAAATTCTATTTGAATAAAAAAAAGATTTTCTGGTAGTGGGCTTCTTGCCCTCCTGCAGGACCCAAAGCAAGTCCTCAGAAAAAAAGATGCATAAAAGAGTCAAAACTCTATCACTCACAGTATCAGTGGACAAGTGGGGATGGATGAGACACCTCGTATCTTGTAGGTCCACCCTGTGAGGTAACTTGTGATGATTGCCCTTGGCTAAATGGAGAAGAAGAGGAAATCAATGTTGTTTGAACCAAAAGAGAATCACCAACAAGTTTTGGGAGCATCCTGTTCTATCTTGGACAGGACATGAGGTCTGACATTAAGGGGAGGGAAGGCATAAAGATACACCCCCTTCCAAGAAAAAGGGAGGGCATCCACCTTCCAAGCCAGAGGACATGAGAATCTTGTGCAAAACAGTGGAAGCTGTTTGTTCAGAAGGGAGGCAAAAAGGTCTACATGAGGAGTACCTTACTGGTGGACAATGTCCAGAAACACATCTCTGTTGAGCATACACTTGTGAGATTGTGTTATGGACCTGCTCAGAGAATTTGCCATAATGTTCTGATCTGAAGGAATATAAACAACCTGAAGAGTCATCTGATACTGGACAGCGAGATGTCAAACCTGAAGAACTAGTCTGCACAAGAGGTAAGACTGTGTCCCCCTTTGCTTGTTGATGTATCACATTGCTGTGGTATTGTCTGTAAAGATTTTGAGGGGTCCTGGAAGGTAGAGAGAATGAAATGCTTGAAGGGCCAGGAGAAGAGCTCTCATCTCTTTGATATTGATATAGTCCTTCTGATGAAGAGACCAAAGGTCCTGAACTTTCAGAGGATTGAAGGAGGCCCTCCCCATCCTGTGTCTGAGGAGGCTGGAGATTGAAAAGGCAGCCCTGGACTGAGGGACAACTGATGAATCCACAACTGAAGCTCCAGCCTGAGGCACTGGAGAAGGGAATCAGAAAATCCAAAGGATGACAATGTTGAAGCCAGACTGACTTTAGGAACCACTGGAGCTTTCTCATATGAAGCTTGGCCTGATGAACACAGGAATAGTGGAAGCCATGTATCCCAGAGCCCTAAGAAACTGTCTGGCTGTAATGGAGGCCAGAGGAAGAAGGGACTAAAAGAAAGTAATCAGAGTTAAAGCCTTGGGATGAGGAAGGGATGTCAGCATTAGAATAGCCTGGAGCCTGCACCCAAGAAACACGTGATCCTGAGAAGGAGTTAGGAATGATTTTTGGAAATTCATTGTAACTCTAGGCTTTGCATGTGACAAACAGCAAAGTGAAGATGCTCAAGTAAAGCCTCTGGAGAGGAAGCCTGAATGAGCAGGTCGACGAGATAAGGTAAGATCTGAATTCCCCTCAACCTGCAAAAAGCAATCACAGGAGCAAGGCATTTGGTGAAGACCCTTGAGGCAGTAGAGATCAAAGGGAAAAGCAGAGAACTGAAAATGCAAGGAAGCAACATGCTAACATAACAAATTGCTGAAAAGGAGATGAATAGGGATTTGAAGATAGGTATCCTTGAGATCCAGGGAGACTAGGAAAGCCTGAGGAAGAAGAACAGGAAACAAGGTTTGAAGGGATAACATTCAAAAGGAAGGAACCTTCAAAAAGCTGTTGAGCTGACAGAGATCCAGAATGGGTCTCCAGATGTCTTCTTTCCTATTTTCCTGTTTTGAGGAACCAGAACTTCTTGCATTGTTCCTTAAGACAAAAGGCTCCGAAGAACCTATGGAAAAAAGGGTAGCTGTTCCTTAGGAGGCTGAGGAATCCCCAAAAAGAGGGGAAGATATTTTAAACCATGTAATACCCCTGTCAAGTGATAGAACTGAAGAATCTTGAGTGATCTTTAAATTGGAAGGGACAGGGAAAGATGAAGAGAAAGAGGAACGTGACTGAGGAGTGAGGGATAAGGGCAGTCAGACAGAACCAGGCTTGTCTGGAAAAATAGGTTTCTGAGCCATAGGTGTTTGAGTTGACTTAACAGGAGGAGCCTTTCAACCACCCTTTTTATCTTTGGGAGGCGGGTGAGACTGTATGTGAACAAAGGCAGATTTATTGGGGTAATTCCTCTGAAACTTGGGAAATGGAGAAACAGAAACATGCTTCAATTCCTGCAAAGCCTTACCTTTTTCCTGAAGGGACCTGAAAAGCTCAGCAGCACTAAAGAGATGTTTATTATCTAGAGGAACATCCATCAGCTTAGCCATAATATCATCAGGCAAAGGCTGAAGACAAAGCCAGGAATACCCCCTCAATACAGAACCAAATGCAGTAGCCCTAGATGAGGCATCAGCTGCATCATAACTGCATTTAATACAATGGCGAGATACTTGAGATGACCCTAGTAAAGAAAGAGCTGAAGTCTTCCCGTCAGAGTCAGGAAGATCTGAAATAACCTGACAGGCCTGAAAGAGAAGAGCCAAAATATACCTGGTCATGTGTGCCTGGTAATTCATAACCCTAAAAGTTAGGGTAGCAGCAGTATATAACTTCATACCCAGCTTCTCCATAGTTCTGCTGTCCTTGTCAGAGGGGAGCAGCTTTGTAGAAGTTAAAAGCTTAGATGGGTTATCAGAATAACAGAAATAACAGAAGGATCAACAGAGGGGCACTTGTAAAGGAATTTGAAAACCTCAGGCACAGATTTCCTAGGAGTAGGAGGTTGGGAGTCAGGAACCAGAGAAGCTTCAGAAAAGTCATCTAACAAGGCAGCAAGAACAGCAGCAACAGCAGAAGGCTTGGGAGACACCATGTGAAGGAGTTCATAATACCTTTGTTGGGCATCTAAGACCTGGGTACAGTCCCACTTAAATATCACCAAAAGAAATCTCCTGAAAAGGAGACTCAGGACTAATAGATTCATCCTCCTCAGAACCATAGTTCAAGGGACAGGGAATCTGGGAAGAACAGCTCAAGGAATTTTCATCAGAATCCACATCCTCATCAGACAAAGCCTGCTCCATAGACCTCTTAAGAGGAATAGAAGACTAAGGGGGAGCAGGAATAGAGACCCCCTGAGGGGCTTCAAAGTCATAATGGCATTAAACACACCCTGTGTGAAATCCTGCCATTCATGTTGAGGATCTTTGGAAGCAGGAGAAAGATGCTAAGTTTTCTGTTTCTTTTTCAAGGGGGTGTCAGCCCTAAAGATCTTAGGTGGCTCGGACCCCTGCTGACACTCTATAAGCATAGTGAGAATCTCCTCACTGACAAGGATTTGCGAAACACCCCTATCCCCTTCAGAAATAATCAGCCAATGTTCCCTCTGAACATCCAAAACAGACATCTGCAGAACTTTCAGGGACGTGCAAGAAGCCGGATCTATGCCAGCCCCCGAAACAGGCATTGCAGAGGAATCTGATTGAAAAATTGGGTGGTCCTCGGGCTATCATTAGCCTCAAGAAAAGTATCCAGTGGAGATGGTACATCCAAAGAATCCAACCAAGTCTTTTTGGCCTTCTTTTTCAAGGACAGCTGGCCTTCAGGTCAGGACAATTTCCCCATAGTACCCTTAGCCAACAATTTAAAATGTTGGTTCTCTAAGTAAATGGCTAAAGAGGAGATATGACTATGCAAGGTCTTTGGAACAAATGCATGACAAATGGGACAAGACATATGGTCATGAGAAGCACCTAAGCAAAACAAACACTGGTCATGACAGTCCTTATGGGGAATCTGTGTCCCACACTGGCATTTCCCCTTTCTGGATGACATGAAACTAACAACCACAAAATAATAAGAAATAAGATGAAACAGCTTGGGAACCAGCAGACAAATGAGTGTTCAGACCAATGATCAAATATGGTGTTAGGATTGGTGGCAAAGAAGTTCTTAAGGATGTTCCATATGTCATCTTTATGCCATATGCCAGGCATGGAAAGCATATATGTGACATAAGACTTCCCTTTACAACCTAAGGCTTTGGTATACTGGCTGGAAGTTGAGCTGCCCTTGATAGAGAACTCCCTATTGTAAAGAATACTGCAACAGTGTCATAGAAGAACATCTTTTTTTTACTTAGAGTTTCTTCTTCAGTTCATTATCCTTCTAAACAATAATGACAAAGTAGAAAATTATACTTAACCGCCCGTAATCAATTTAGAATAATCTGCAAACTTTGTCTTTTTCTTTCTTCCTTCCACTTCTAACAGAATCAAAGTTCTCATGTCCAAATTGCATCTTACAAAAATATCTCTTTATTAGTTTAGTTATTTATGCCCACTTTCTAATTCTCGCTTTTCCTCTTCTTCATCTTCTTGATCACCTAACACCAAATGCATGCATCTCCAGTTCAAATCCAATGTACCCCTCATTTTTCTTGTCAGCTCCTATGCTTTTTTCTGTCACTCATTTTCTTTGGGACACTGAAAAAGGTTTTACTGGCAAAAAATATTCTTTTCCCTTATTAGACCCATCACTGAATACAATGTCCCCTCTGGTATGGACAAATACAAGCATACTGCTCAACTGGAAAGGTCTCAATGATTTTTAACCAAGAAAATGAAAGTCTTCAACTATTCGGGTTCCTATCAGTTTGTCAAAACTTCAGCAGTTTGAACACCATATGTTTGAACGGTGAAGTTCGAAAACTGATTATCGCAAAGTCGCAGAACACCGAATTCTTTCCCAGGGAAAGAATTTGGTGGGCCGTTTCTGTAGCTTTGCTATTTTCAGCACTGTGGTGGAAAGTTACGGGTTGGGTTCAGGTAAGTGTGCGATTGTGCGGATGTTAGGGTTAGGGCACGGGTTAGGTGAGTTAGGGTTAGGGCGCGGGTGAGGTGGGTGTGCGATAGTGACAGACTTTAGGGTTAGGGTGGGATAGGTGAGTTAGGGTTAGGGCATGGGTGAAGTGGTTGTGCGATAGTGATGGACCTTATGGTTAGGGTTTGGGTTAAGGTAAGTGGATAGATAGTAGTGTATGCACAGTTTAGTGTATGGTTAGATGTAGGATTTTAAGTGTATGTGTGTGGATTTCTGTTTTTTTGGTGTGCTTGTGTTGTGTGTGTGTTTCTTGGAACAGCGATTTTTTTTTTCCCCTGGGAAAAAAAATCTCTGTTCTAAGCCTTCGATGGTTTTGCACTTCAAAGTTAGAAGTTCTAACATAGGTTCATAGGTTCATACTAGGCTATCTGCCCAAGGGCATTTATAAGCCTAGCCCATAGTTATGTGGCTTTCGCCACCCCTTTAGTTTGAATAAAAACTATGCCTATCATTTTTCTGTGCCTCTGTCAAGCAGTGACACTGAAGTAATCCGATCTCCCATCCATTGGTCAAGATTCCTCTTGAACAAGGCCAGCGAGGTGCTCTGCCTCACATGTACCGGGATTTTGTTCCACAGCATAGGGAGTCTCTGGGTGATGAATCTGTCCCTCCAGCACGTTCTATTTATAACCGTGTCAAGGTTTAAGTCTCCGCCCTTGTGGTTCTGAGGGATCTAGATTTTTGAGGTGAAGCATATTCATCAGATCTGGGTTTGACATGGCCTTATATGTCAGGCACAGGTCACTATGAGACTGAATAGAGCTGGAGTTCTTTCAGTCAGGCAGCATAAGACATATTTTTGAGACCCTTTATCCTTTTGGTGAGGAACTTTTGGGGCCTTTCAAGCTGCAGCAGGTGTCTGGTCAGATACATTCGCATTGTACTCAATCATAGGTCTGAGTGATGAGTACAGGGGCGATGACCTCCCTTGATCTAGATGTGAATCCCTTCATGATCAGGTGGGTGATATAGAAGGTTTTCCTAACTACTTTAGCAACATGAGTGTCAAGCGAAGGCTACTGTCAACTTGGGTCCCCAGATCCCTGATGACTTTTCTGTGCTCAGTGGATTGCCACCTATATGGTAGCTAGGTAACCTTGTTTGTATGACTATGCATTTTTGGCATTTAACTTCAGGCCATGGCTCTGGCACCAGTTATCCGTTTCTGTGAGGCCCTTCTGGAGGATATCTGTGTCAGATGTGTTTTCGACTATGGCGCCCAGTTTGCAGTCATCTGCAAACTTTGTCAGCCATAACCCTCCTGTGTTTGCTTGTACTTCAGAAAAGTAGATGCCGAACAAGAGTGGACCCAGGACTGAGCCCTGTGGGACACCACTTGTGACAGGCTTTGAGTCTGACATGGCTCCAGCAACTCTGACCCTGTGGGTTCTGTCACTTAGCCAGTTTGCAACCCATCTTGTAATGTATGGGTTTACATTCAAGCTGATGAGTTTTTCGATGATACCTGAGTGGGGTATTGTGTGAAGGCCTTTGCCAGGTCGAGGTAGGCTGTATGGACTGCCTTTCCCTCATCAATGGCCTTGGTGACTGTCTCGAAAAAGTCAACCAAGTTTAAGAGGCAGGATCTGCCTTTGACAAAGCCAAACTGGGTTGGATCCAAAGTCTGCAAGTTCCCTATGTCTTTATTTATGAGTTCCATTATGATCCTCTCCATGGCTTTGCAGATAAGGCTTGTCAAGCTAATGGGGTGGTAATTTCCAGGGTCTGTGGAGGCACCGCCCTTATGAAGTGGGACCACAGATCCTGAGGTGAGGCTAAGATTAAACAGCTGTCCTAACTGTGGGTTTAATTCCTCATTGAGTTCATGGACACCATCCGGTCCCATGGATGCTGTGTTTTTTGCCTTAGTGAGGGCAGTTCTCACCTGGGCGTTGGAGATGTTTGGGGGGGCTACAATCCTCTGGAATAGATATCTCTCCTTTTGGGGTGTTCAAACTTCTGCCATTTCATCAAAGTGGTATAGACCCAACTATTCTACTAGATTAGTGCAATTTTCCTCATGCTCATAACCCAGCATTATTTCTGAGATGACTTGTATCTTGCTTTTTGAGCCATGAGAGGCCCAAGCCTATTTCACTTTCTATTTCTTCACAAAACCTTTCGCTCTACAAACATCTGTACTAGATAGTGAAATCTACACCAACAAAGAAGGCTTGCTGAAGGGCTAGGTTCCTAATTCAATGTATTCCCATTCTATGGAATAAATTGCCAACACAGGTCAAGCAAGGTACTACTTTGTTTGCCTTTAAGGCTAGTCTTGATAATTGGATAGTCAGGCACAAATTTGCACCACGATTTATCATGTCCAGCCCTGCCTGTTTTGGGAGGTGTGTGGTATTAAGTACTTGCAAAGAGAGGCAATAACTTTTAAGTGTGCCTAATTACAGGTGTACATGACTAAACATTTTAAAATTCCTGTAACTAAATGCCAAGTATTTTTCTTATGTCCCTAATTACAGTAAGTAATACAGGGTATAAACAGCAATGCTACAGGAGCCGCATTGGAATAAGAATGAGAAGATGGCAAAGAAAAGATCTCAAGGTGGACATTCAGTGGAATATCAGGCACAAAGGAAAAGCAGAGTGCTAATACCAACGGTGAGAAATGTCCTAATGGGAACATGATAGATTTGTGGTAGCAAGGGGTTATTGGGCAAAGGAGGAGGATTACACTAGCACGTATTTATGTTCCACCTAAAACTATCACTGCAGAATTTAAGAGAATTTGGGGAGAAATAATAAGCTTTTAGCAGAGAATAATATTTATGTGTGGAGACTAGAACTTGACTTGGAATAGCAAGGATGAATCAGGGAAACGTAGAAGGGAAATATAACAAAAAGCTTAGATTTTTGAAGACACACATGAGAATATTTGCAATAAAGGATATGAACTCAGTAGCAGGAATTCCAACAGAATTTACATTTTATTCTCCCACAATACAATAACTGGGGTAGACTGGATAGAAATTATTTTTAACAAGAGCATGTGCATTTAATTGGGATCATTCAGTAATGGTATCACATCATGCACCAATAAAAACTAAAATAAAGATACTGGATAATTATATAAAATGAGGCAGTGGCACTTTCCTACTTAGCTGTTAAAAAATAGGAATTTAAGGAATAGGGAGAGGTTATGATTAAAAGTTAAAAGACAAGATCGAAATTACTTCAGAAGGGATAGCAAGTGAGTGGGATAAAACAAAAATGGACTTTAAAAGCATGATAGAAATAAGATAGAATGAGACAGAGGAAAGATGTAGTAGGAATTATTTAGCGTGCTGATATAGGTTAAAGTGTTGCAGAAGAAGAAGGAGAAGAATCTCAGTGATCAAGAAGAAAAGTAACTGCAGTGCGCTAAAGGAAAACCCAAGGGACCATTTGGACAATATGCATGAGTTTATAAGGGTCGCTGTTAAGCAACTATTTTTTGATAACTCTAGTGCACAAAAATGTTTAGCATAATAACTCTGACATACGCAACAGAAAGCAGAAAGAGTTGTAGTTAAACTTGGAGATCTCATGACATGAAAACCAAAACCCCACATTTATGAATCTCCTACATATTTCCAAGTCCAAGACTGCCAGAATTAAAAGGTCTAGGGACCTGAATTCTGTCTGTGACATAAACAGAACATGCTGGAGAGACAGATGTGTGTCCCACAGGCTGCCCCTCCTATGGAACAGGCTTCTCATCATTGTGAAGCTGAGTTTGTCTATTACCCAGTTTAAGCACGACCTAGACAAGTGGATGGGGAATAGGAAATTTACACTGGGCCTGGCACCCATGTCCCTTATGGACAGATGCAGCTTATAAATGCCTAGCCCTCGATGTCCTATTTGGAGGCAGGACATCATTATTCTTTTAGGTAATCTTGGCTAGGCTTAGAAAGGCCCCTTGGGTCATTAGCCTAGCAACAGTCTGAATCTATGAATCTCTTATAAAACATGTCTATATTATTTGATAGAATAGCAAAGATATTGTCAAAATGAATACATGTGGATCAATGTGGTTTTCTGGAGGCAAGGCAAACATTTGACAACATTGATAAAACAATGATAATCAAGAGGGTAAAGGGGTGTAATAAAATACTGTTATTGTAGAAGGATCTTCATGCAAGAAAACAGCATCATTGTGGATTTTATGAGTAAGGTAATGGTAGCATCTGTGCTTCTTGGTAGAATAATATAAACAGGGCAAATAAGGCAAGAATTAAGGTGGGGAGTTTCATTTCTGGGAAGCTGTGTTTGAACAGAGGAAATGGGTACAGATGTCTTTTTTCTCTTATGTTATTTACTTTAGATTTATGGCATTAAAAATATAAGATTCACAAATTCAAGGATAAAGCTAGTGTGGTAATCAAGAAAAAAAGTTTTGTTTGTAGGTAACATTATTTTGCACTTGATAAATTCACAAAAAGGAAATTTTGGTGTTATGGAACATTTTGAGACAGTTCAAGTCTTTTCAAACTACGAAATAAATAAAGATGAAGCAAAATCAAAAGTGGTAAACTATGCACCCACATGTGAATTGGTTCAGCAATCCCCATATTTAGGGAGACATCAGATGAAATGTTTAGTTGTATGGATTAAAAAGAGTTATGTTATGGCAACTAAGAATATGTTGGAAGAGACTAAACAGAAGATAACACAAACATTAAAAAACTGAAAGATCTTGATTATGAATAAGGATAGTAAAATACAAACAATGATAATGCTTTTAGTTACTTTAGTCTTATATACTAGCCTGGCATATTTTATCGACCAAAGGATAAGTTGTGGATGACAAATAAAGAGTTGAATGAATTTATCTGGGGGGGGGAGATGGTAAAGGTTAACTGGGATAAGTTGATTCTTCCAACAGAATACGTTAGTTTAGGATTACCTGAATGAATGTAGTATTTTAAAGCTAAGCAATTATGGTTTGTATGCATAACTGAAGCAGAAGGTTATACATCAAAGTGGAAAATGATGATAATGAAATATGGGGGGAGCTGAGAGAGACTACAATTTTGGATGAAAGACTTTAAGAAGGGCAGTAACAACAACAACGAGTATTGTATTCATAAAGTAGCAGAAAGTATTGGAAGAACTAAGCCAGTACAGAAATTGAGAAAATGAGATTTCACCATGGGGGGTGTCTTCAAGAAAGCTGCTCCAATGGAGTAGTGGGGTAAATTCCTGACAACAGCCCAGCCAACCCAGGTTAAAAAAATGGCCCAGGTGACTGACAGAGCAGCAGGGAGTGGTGGGAGTGGCCATCCTTGGAGTAAGCAGTTATGTAGGTGTTCCCTGCTGCAATCCTAGTTGAAGGCTGGGAACATCGCAATGAGGAGGTATGGTCCAAAGAGTGGAAAGGATGACAGACATAGTTGACCTGTTGTACAGGCAGGACAGTACACCACCTGTCCATCCATTTTACAACAACTCCCAGACATTAGCCATGGATACCATACCGAGAGGGGAGAGGAATTAAATAAATAATACTGCCCCCCCCCCACTAAAAGTTATGGCCAGACCCCCAGAACACATTTAGGTTCTATGTATTGGAGCAGTTCTGGTGAAAGAAGGGTAAGCTGGCAGGCCCACCAATGGACATGGGCAGTAGAAATGCCACAGGATGAAGAAGGAGCAAAAAAGTAGTCCAAAAAAAGGACGTCTGCAAGAAAAGGTATAGAAAATAAGTGTGAGGAAGTTGGAATTTACTGGAGGAATTTAGCAAAGGAACCAATGAATCAGGAGCAAATAACTAAAGGGAAAGGTAACAGAGGAAGATGAGGATAGGCAAGAGTTTGGACTGATAGGGATGCCTTCCCTATCAGTGATCACGGACAAGAGAGTGCTTGATAGTTTTGTTTTTTTTTAGTAGAGTCCAAAACAGAAGATGCTGTTAAAGAGAAATAATTAGTAGGGCTTATAAAATGGTGTATGAAAACTATAAGAATCAGTCAGAGGAGGTTTATTTAAAAAGGACTGCGAAAAGGGACTAGAAAGTTAAATTACAAAGAAACAATGAGGAGAAATTTGTAGGGCTGCCAATTATACAACAAGTTCTGCATGGCAGTGTTTACACTGGTATTTTTATACCCCAAGTAGACTACAGAGGGTTTTTTCTTCAGGTAGATAAACTAACCACAATGGAAATTAAAATTATTATAAAGAGATGTATATGTGAGACTCCTCATATATACATTCAGTGCTTCTAATTTACTAGGTCTAACATGTGCCACCCGGCAACACATAATCTACTCTATCGGTTACCTACCTTCTATTCATTCTTGATGCCTGTATATAATAGCTCTAAGGCTATCCCTTACTATTAGAATATTTAATCTGCAGCTGTACATCTTTCCCTCTCTACTGCAGAACTGCAATACTGTAATGTTCACACATTCGCTATTATCTCATGTCATCAACTGTATTCTTGTTTGGCTTGCATACTTAATATTAGATATATAGATGTTAGATTTTAGCTAATTTATTGTATTACCTATTCTGTAATGTGTTCTGTACCATCGCTTCCTGATTTCTATATTTTGATTCTATAGCTTTATCATACAAAAACTGGAGTTGGTATCATTAGAAAAGGTAAAGAACAAATTTCATAGAAATAAAACCGGGAAAAGCCGAAAGAAGAAGAAAAAGTGCATGCAGAATACTGCTCAGGAGGAAGAGAGAGGTTTAAGGAGAGACAGGAATTGAACAATTTATGTAATGTTGGAATGAACAAGAATTTGTTAAAGAAATCCTACTTGTATATTGCATGACAGTAATAATGGAAGTGTTACTGTGGTTTATCTTTATTTGTATTAATGTATATGAACTCATGGCAGAAATTACAATGTGATGATATAATAAAGATGTTTAAATAAAAAAAAAATGAGTATCACTCATTTGAGTTAAACTGAAATAAAGGCAGAATTGTAAATTGACAGGGAATCAGTGGCGGATCCAGGAATCTGCAAAAGAGGGGGGCGCAGTCTGGTCAGCTGACTATCATTGGCAGATCCAGAAATTTGCAGAAGGGAGGGTGCAGTCTGGAAGTACAGCAGTGTGGGGTGGAGGTGGGTGGAACACTGGGTGGGGAGGGGCTGTGGAAGATCCTTAAGACACTCATGACAACATATATCAAAAGACAGCAATATATATTCTTTTGTGCATCGTTTTCTGGCTGTGTTAGTAGAGGTAAGGGACTCCTGCCCAGCATACAGCAAATTTAGACAGCACCAGCTATTGGTTACTCATGGCAGGTCACAGACCACTCTCATAATGGCATAGTATACATATGCATTATGATGGCCTAGCAAACAGTCCCAGTGAAGGAGATTCCACCTTAGCGAGTACCATAGCAAATGCAAGCAACACTGCAAATGAATAATTTCTGCAAAACCCATGAATAACTAAGCAAACACACACGTCAACCTAAAGAACTACATGTTATGGAAGAAAATTCAAAAAAGCAGGCAGAGTGCCTTAAAGCCCTTTTCCTCTACTCAGTCTCCTGCAGATTGCTGAGGAGTGATCTATGCCTGACTTACAAGGCATGTGCAAACCCCAGTCTTATGAATCTCCAACATACTCATAAGTCAAACAGTACCAGAAATGCAAGGTCTAGGAAACTGAATTTTGTCTGTGGCTTACACAGAACATGCTGGAGAGACAGATGTATCCTAGAGACTGCCTCTCCAGTGGAACAGTCTTCCCATCCATGTGAAGCTGAGTTTGTCTATTATCCAGTTTAAGCACAACCTAGACAAGTGGATGGGGGAATAGGAAATTTGCACCGGGCCTGGCACCCATGTCCTTTATAGACAGAGCCAGCTTATAAATGCCTGACCCTCAATGTCCTATTTGGATGCAGGACATCATTATTCTGTTGGGAAAACTTGGCTAGACTTAGAAAGGTCCCCCGGGTCGTTAGCCTAGTGACAGTCTATGAATCTATGAATACCTCAGTTCAGTTATATGCTGTTATGAAAACAAATGCAAACACTGTACAATATCACAGAGAAATATAACATAATATCTACTTTAATGTCATGCAGTATCAAATATAAACCAAAAGCACATACTTTGGGCTGAATGAGTAAAGACTCCATTTAATTTGTGCAAAAAGTAACAAGATCCCTATACCCCCAAACTTATATATACCAACTCCATGACTACTCTAACTTAAAGAAGACTGAAATTCCCTCAAAAAGGTCATCACTGCTGGTAGAACTCACAGATGGTTATTTACTATGGAGTAACTCCGACTGTCAGCAGGTTGAACCTCGAGCAAATGAGGCTCAAGACTTCAATTTTTGCCCACCTGTAGGTCACTCAATAACACTAAAAGTTTCCTCAGCAGAACACAAAGTTCAGGGCCAATCAATTTTTATTGACAAACAGCCTCCATACCCATTGCCTACCTGAA
This sequence comes from Protopterus annectens, assembly GCF_019279795.1. NCBI lineage: Eukaryota > Metazoa > Chordata > Ceratodontiformes > Protopteridae > Protopterus > Protopterus annectens. Next base: position 622,675,492 of record NC_056749.1, read on the forward strand.
CTTTCTGGTTTGACCCTTCTAGTATAAAAAAATAATGCATTCATGTACGTTTTGCTTTACAGAAACAGTAATGACTACTTGTCTTACAGCTTGTTTTACTCAAATACATCTCAGTCTTTCAAAGTTAGAATTACATCATCAAACACCAGGGGCAACTCATTTAAATCATGGATAGTCACCATACCAATTTCCTACAAACAGTGTCCTGTTACATTAATGTATTTTTCACATAAACAGTAGTGACAGATTGTATTCCCACTTGCTTTATCCAGATACACTTAATTCCTTCAAAGCCAGAATTAAAACAACAAAACGATGTACCTCACAATACATCTACAACAACTGGAAAGACCACAGAAATACCTCACAAAGAGGATTACCAGCCTCAAACAGATGCCCTAAGCAGACCGTCTCAAAAAACTGCAGCTTTACTCCATCGCATCTCACCTACTCAGAGGCGATCTCTGCCTAACACACAAAGCTATGTCAAACCCAGAGCTTTTGGACATGCTCCGCTTAAAGAAATCCCAATCCCTATGAGCTACACACTCTAAAACCTTGTCACCACAATAAACAAAACATGCTGGAGGGATAGATTCCTGTCCCAGAAACTTCCCATACTCTGGAACAAACTACCTACCTATATCAAACAAAACTCCTCATTAGCACTCTTCAAGAAAAATCTTGATGACTAGATGGGAGATAGGAAATCCACCCCCGGGGATCACTTCTGTGGCTCTGCTCGACAGTGGCACAGCAAAATAATTTTCTTGGGTGGCGAAAGCCGGGGTACCTTTTGGCTAGGTTTATATAGGCCATAGGGCCAATAGCCTAGTACCTACCTATGAACCTATTAAAGGGACAATTATTTCATCCACAAACTAACTCCATGCCTATATTCTATCTAAAGTCCCTACTTTGACTCTGATAGGATTAAAAATAATAATAGTTCCATTAATATATTTTTGTTACAAAGAAAAATTAGTCATAACTTGTCTTCTAACTTGCTTCACCCAAAGACTTAGTTTTACAAATCCAGAACTACAAAAAATAAACATTGGATCAGTTATTTCATCCACATACAGCCTCAATGCCCACTGCCTATCTATAATATCTGGTTCAAGCTTGTTTACCCAAAACACATTAGTCCTGCAAAGTTAGAATTAAAATAGCAAAGAGTGGGTCAACCATTTCATCCACATCCCCCATACTCACTGTCTGTCCACAGTGTCTGGTTTGACCCTGCCAGATTAAAAAGAAGAAGAAGAAGAATTGTGTTAATGTATTTTGTTCATATAAAACAATAGTCACAGTTTGTATTCCATCGTACTTCACACAAATATACCTTAGCCTTGCAAAGCGAGAATTACAGCTACAAAACATCAGGAACAATAACTGCAATCATAAATAGCCCTCATAACCATGACTTAAAATGCATTAAAATACATTATTTTGCAGACCGGTGATTACAGCTTGTATTCATGCTTGCTTCACCTAAATATTAATCAAAACCAGAATTATAACAGCAAATAGCTAGGGCCAGTCATTTCATCAACAGACAGCCCCCATACCCATTGCCTACTCATTCATGTGTTTTTGTTTCACAGAAGCAGTAATCACAGCTTGTACTCCAGTTTGCTTCACCCAAATATACATTAGTCCTCCAAAGTCAGAATTAGAACAGCAAACAGCAGGGCTGGTCATTTCATCTAAAGAAAGCTCCTAAGTCAATTGTCTACCCACGGTATCTGGTTTGATCCTGTAGGATAAACAAAAAATATGGTTGCATTAATGTATTTCTGTCTCCATCTGTATTCCATCTTGCTTGACACAAATGCACATTAGTATGGCAATGTATTCATTGCAAGAGCAAGCAACAGGGCCAATTTTTCATCTACAGATAGCCTCCATACCCATTGCTATCCACAGTATCTGGATGTACCCTGCCAAGTTAAAACAACGTATTTTTCACATAAACAGTAATTACAACTTGAATTCCATCTTACTTCATCCAAGTACCCATTAGTTTGGTAAAGGCATGATTACAACAGCAAATAGAATCCACAATTTCATCCAAAAACATCCCCTAAACCGGCTGCATACCTAAAGCATCTGCAGGTTAAAAAGTAACAACAAAAACTAGTGTAGTTCTGCTGCACAAAATCAGCAGTTACAGCTTGTATTCCAACTTGCTTCACCCAACTGCACTTTAGTCTTGCAAGTTGCAATGCCAGCATTATATCAGACAACAAAGGAGGACCAGTCATTTAATCTACAAATAGCTCTAGACCCTTTGCTACCCACTTTCTATTTTGACCTTACCAGGAATAAAAAAAATATTTAACCTGCTACTATCTACAGAAACTCCAGCAGCAACTTTCTCTGTGCAAGACAAAAAAAAAAACACTCATTCAATGTGCGTGTGCTCCACTTTGTCATAAAAATAACTGCATCTAGGAACTAGTAGCAGAAAATTAGCTCCTAAGTCCTTATCATGGATATTTGGGCCAGAAGACTGAACAATGCAATCGGTTGGAGTACACATTTAATAGGAAGGGAGTTTTTCCAGGACAAACAGCTATGGAAAAAGTAAATATATGTATTGAATTCATTTCGCAATAGGCGCAACCAAACTTGCAAATAACTGTGAGAATACTTACAGAAAGTGGGACTTCAAGGTGCAGTAACATATTTTAACATAGCATGACGGTTAACAACCTTTCTATACATCATAGGTTCATAGGTAAGTACTAATCTGTCCTTGTGGGACATTTTAATTTTATCCAGTTTTCCCTCAGAGGTATTCACTGTACTGAACTTTTAAATTGTGTATTACTGAATTAACACCTACTTTTAACTGTTTTTTGTTGTTTCACTGTTTCAACTGTTTGCTGTTTGAGACTGTTTTTCCTGCACTACTTTACTTGTGTATTTTATAGCATAGGCTATTTGCTGAATCTAGATTGTTTGGCATTATCTAAGCACTAAAACCAGCCATCTTACATTAAGAGGGCCCCCTGTACCCTTGTGAGAAAAGAATGCAATCAAGGACCCATCTGAGTTGGGAATTGTTGGAATAAGGCTCAGTGCTGAGCAGTTTCTTTGGCCAACTTGTTTGAAAATTGCTTAACTTAGCTTGCATTTATGCACCAAGTTTGCACATAGTGCAGTGGGGGCTAGTAATGCCCATTATAGACACAAAGACTTAGAAAGTCAATTTTCCCTAGATAGCTGCTTGTGAACCATCCTAGGCTTCCATGTTTTTCTGTGCAGTACACAGTTGCACACTGCTGCCTGGAGAGTAATTCAGCAGCACATTTTTTAGGCATTGACACTGGTACCTACTCCCAAACCTCCATAGTTTAGTTGATTTTACTAGTCACACAGCAGAACCAGTTCCATCTAGCCCTCTCCCCACTACTTACTACAGAACAAACCTGACATAATGGACGGTTTCCCACAATTTCTCCAAGCAGCCCAATGGACATAGGCATCCTGAGTCAGTGTAGCAACTGCCTCATGTATACTGACAGCCCATTACTCCTAAAACATACTAATACAATATGTGAGAGATGTATTTGTACTTTAAATCTGGAGCCAATGCTCTCTCTCTCTCTCTCTCTCTCTCTCTCACAAAACTGCAGATCAGATAAAAAACAGGTTGTCAGCATTCACACTCTACATCTAGAAGTATACCAAAAGAAAATAAACCTCCCAAAAGCAAACTGTACATACACAATGCAGTCCCAACAGTACCCATTACACATAAAAGCACACACATCAGTGTCTCACCCAACAAGCCCCCAAGGCAAAATCCCTCAAAACCAAATGCCTTGGTTATAGGCGACTCCATAGTGAGACATACAGATGTCCTACTCACCAGGCTGGGCAAGGAGAAGGTCATGTTCAGCTGCCTGTCGGGTGCCTAGATCCACCAAATCATGCATGCACTCAAATCTCTCAACCATAAGTACTGTTATAACTTTGTCATAGTCCATGTTGGAGTAAATGACTTGAGATGTACCTCACTAGACTATATGAAGAGAGACATGACTGCTCTCACTGATTACGTCTCCCAGGCAGATACATCCCTAGCCCTAAACAGCATTCTATCTTCACCCAGAATGATGCCTCACTTCTTCTTCTTTTGGCTTTTCCGGGTTAGGGGTCACCACAGTGGAACTCTGGTCTACTAATGATTGGCAGTAGATCAAAAAATGATTGACTTCAAAAATTGGCTTAGCTTCTGGTGTCAATCCAGGGGGATCCAGCATCTGTCAACCTGGGATGACAATGTCGCAAGACCATGCTACTTTGCCAGGGATGGTCTCTACCTGTCACATCTTGGCTTTTGGTTACTGGCTAATGTACTTGCCTCCCCCACAGTGCCTTTTTTAGGCAGTCATAACAACAAAATTCCCAACGTAAAAACATCTAGAGACAAATTCAAGGTTGTGCTGCTTAATGCTAGGAGTCTAAATCAGAAACTGCACTCACTGGAAGCACTCCTTACTTTGGAAGACACAAATGTCTGTGCAGTATCAGAGACATGTTTCAAGGCCGCAGAGAGTTCTCCAGACATATAAGGCTACAATGCCTTCCACACATTCAAACCACAAAATGAACGTGAAAGAATCAAAGAGGGGGAGGTGTATCCATCTTCATTAAAGACAAATAAACTTCAATACTGGTTAAACTGTACAACTCCCTACAGCCTACTCCAAGTCCAGCTAATTGTAAGAAAGACCCCCTCCATATCATTATTAGCTATAGGCCCCCACCATGAACCAGGTAAACCACACTGCCTACTTGGACCTACTTGATCACTCACAATACAGCCAAACACCCTAGTCATGGGTGACTTTAATTATCCTTCCATCAACTGGGCAACATCATTCAAATTAATCACAACTAACCCCCACCCCCCTGAGCAAAAATTAAAAATATTTCTCTAAAGCAAACTACAGCCTTGACACGATGGCATAAATATTTTCAAACCACCGACAGCAGTGACTCCCATGCTGAGGAGTACACTAATGGCTTTTTTAAACACCTATACAAGTGTATAGACTCAGCCATACCTGAATGGATTAAATATCCTCAAGAAAAAAAAAAAACACACTGGTGGACATCCAGCATAAACAGGTTAGACAACAAGAGAAAGAAAAAGCTACCAAAGAACAAGAAAGAAAGGTCTCAGCAGAGGAAAGACACCCTCCACAGCCTGACTAATCAAATTAAACATCTTAAGTCATCCAAAGCTAATTATAAAATCAAATTACACCGCACAATCCCAATGCATTCTACAGCTACATCCAAAATCTTAAAGGGAAGGGTCAAATTTGCACTGAACTAGTAGTGGAAGGTACCATTCACATGGAACCTATGACAAATTCCAACTTGCTAGCAGACAGGTTCAGTGAAAACTTCATTCCACTGTCCCCACTAATCATACCCCAAAATATACCTGTCACTAGTCCTCTACCTAGCATCTCCAAAGAACAGGTCATAACTACCCTCTCCAAGGCCAAAAACACAGCCTGTAGTGGACCAAACAACACCCAGGCTGCTTAATAAATGGTCTAAAAGAGATGTCGGAAACATTGGGTACTCTCTTCAACCACAGTCTAAATACTGGCTTTGTTCCACCCAAATGGAAAACTGCAACTGTGATCACTTTGCACAAAGGTGGTCCCTCAACCAACCATGGAAATTATAGGCCCATAAGCCTAACCACCCTTATCTGTAAGGCCATGGAAAGAATCTTCATGGACCTAACCAACAAGAATATAGCAGACCTTTAAACTCTTGACCCCTCCCAGTCTGGCTTTATTAAAAGCAAATCATGTTTGTTAAACCTGGTGGGCTTCTCTGAAAATGTCACCAAAGCTTTGGATGAAGGTTACACAGTACATAATGCCTATCTTGACTTGGCCAAGGCCTTTGACACTATCCCACCACTCAAGCATTATCAGTAAACTCACCCAGCTGAGGATAAACCCATATGTCATTAGATGGGTAGCCAACTGGCTCACAGACAGAACGCATACAGTAAAACGTATGGGATTCCACCTCTACCAGCAGAGCTGTTACTAGTAGTGTTCCACAAGGATCTGTGCTGGGTCCACTCAGTTTGGAATCTATTTCTCAGATGTTCAGGTAAAAATGGATGGCCTGTGGCTTACCAAATTTGCTGATGACTGCAAACTAGGTGCAATCACTGAATCCCAAAACAATGTCACCATACTACAAAAATGACTTACACAAATAAATGATTGGTGCCAAAGCCATGGACTTAAACATAACACAAAACAATCTATTATCATCCCCTTCAGTAAAGGTAAAGTCCCAGCAAATTACAGCATTAACAATACCCCCCTAAGTTCAAACTTAGTAGTGAGAGAGTTAGGAATGCAGGTTGACAGAAGCTTTAACTTTGATCATCATGTGTCCACAGTGGTGAGGAAGGCTTTCTACATTGCCCATCTCATAAGCAAGGGAATAGCATCCAAAAGGAGGAAGTTGTAACTCCTCTGTACTCATTCCTCATCAGATCACTAATAGAATACAATGCTCCCTTCTATATGTACCTCACCAGACACCTCCAGCAGCTGGAGACCTCATAGTTTTCTCACCAAGAAAATTCAAGGCCTTCATCACATGACCTACACAGACAGCCTGAAGGCTCTATCATTATACTCTGTATTATATAGACTGCTTAGAGGCAACTTGCACCTGGGCTGCAGAGCAGTCTCGGACCCTGCTTTAATGCAAATACCGCACATCTGCAAATCTTACAGCGGGACAAGACTCACTCGCTATAGTGATCTTAACCTAGCCTGCAAAATAAACAGGACTTGCTGGAGAGAGAGAGAGAGATACATATCCTACAGGCTGCCACTCCTCTGGTACAAACTCCCAATTCAAGTTAAACAGAGCTCCTCAATAACTATTTAAGTATAACTTGGACAGTTGGATGGGAAACCATTAATCCACCCCAGGGGTTTCATATATGTACCTCTTGGACAAGGGCAGACGGTGCTGTTCATAAATTCACACGCTAATACAGGCTATTTCTCCTGGTCTGTGAAGGAACCAGGATAAAACAAGGCTAGGCTTGTAAAGGCCCTAGTAACCTCCTATGATTCTTTGAAATCCTATACCTTGTGCTTGTGAGGTAAATATGCCAACTCCTAATCCCAGTTTAATTAAAACCAATAACCTAACAGAGTTAAAATATGATGTACAGAACACTGAAGTGTTAAATGATATATTACTTCTACTGTTAAAATTATTTTCTCAGCCTGTGAGTTACATGTATTGTCTTCTGTGCTAACTTTAATGACTTTCCTTACAACTTCCTATGTTTCATTTTCTGAGCTACCCCAGATTTAGCCACAACAGCTAATTGCACTTTAGCTCACTTTCTACTTGCACCGTATCTCACTCTAAAACTCACATGCTCTATGTTGTTTGTCTTTCAGCTTTTCCCAGTTAGGGGCGCCACAGCGAAACTCCAGTCCACTAATGATTGGCAGTAGATTTTCATGAACGCCGAGGTGCCAGCTCGACGTTCAACCTTCAACTAAGGCACGCCCATTTACGCATGTCTTTCGAACACCCACCCAACCACGGGGAGGACATGCAGACTCCACACAGAAGGCTCACATGCTCTATATACATCACTATTTACACTATGAAAGGAAAAAAATATCTTCCAATCTGCTACAACTATCCTTGTTTTTCCATTGCCAGTTCTTTTACTCTAGTGTTAGAATCACTGATACAGCCACACCACTGCAACTGTTTTTTTTTTTTTTGGGGGGGGGGGGTCTAAGATGAATGCTGCTTTTAAGAAAGTGCTTGACCTCAAACCTAGAGGCCAGAAGAGGAGTAAGTGGCAGACAGGCAGAAATAGCTGACAAGTGGGCTTTCACTGAAGAGTAAGCCAAGCCAGCATGCAGAAGTTCACACAGATAGGAAAGGACCAAAGGGACCTCCACTGAAAAGGGGTCCTGGTGATGTTTGAGACACCAAAAAGAAAATGTCTCCCATTTGGACATATATGATTTTCTGGTAGTGGGTTTCCTGGCTTCCTGCAGGACCCTAAGCATGTCCTCAGAGAACTGGTGTTGGACAGGAATCAGAACCCTATCACCCAAAGTGTCATTTGCAGAGTGGACAGATGAAGGTGAAGGAGAGTTCCTTTGTCCTGTGTGAGAATATCCATGCTGTGAGGTAACTTGTGATGAGTGCCACTGATCAGATGGAATAAGAAGGGGAACCAGTGTTGTCTGGGTCAAAAGGGAGTCACCAACAAGATTTTTGGAGAGTCCTTCTCGATTTTGTGAAAGACCCGTGGAAGAAAAGGAAAGGGAGGAAAGGCACACAGGAACATACCCTTCCAAGAGAAAGACATGGCACATCCACCTTCCAATCCAAGGGATGTGGGACTCCAGAACACAATGAAGGAAGTTGCCTGTTCAGATGGGAGGCAAGGAGATCTACTAGAGGAATATCCCACCAAAAAACACTGTCCAGAAACACATCCCTGTGGAGCATCAATTTGTGAGGCTATGTCCTGGACCTGCTGAGAAAATCCACCACAAGACTGCACTCTGAGGGTGACCTGCAAGTTGATGGCTATCTCCCATGTTTAAAGGACTAACTTGCAAAGAAGGTAAGACCTGGTCCCCCTTGCTTGGTGATGTACCACATGGCCATGGTGTTGTTTGTATGAACCTTTAAGGGACCTGGTGTACTCAGAGCATGGAAAGCTTGAAGAACCAAAATGAGAGCCCACACTTCCTTGATGTTGATGTGATCCACCCTCTGCTAAAGTGGCCAAAGGCCTTGCACCTTCAGGGTGCCTGAAACGGCTCCCCACCCCAGCTCTGTGAAGAGTTCCTGAGATGCCTGAGGAGGGTGAAAAGGAACACCCAGATTGAGAGATAGCTGCTGAATCCACCAGTAAAATTCCAGTTTGAGACAAGGAAATAGAAGAAGATAGTCCATTGAGTGAAGTTGTTGAAGCCATACTGGTTGTAGGTACCATTAAAATTCCTCATACACAGTCTGGCCCAGGGAAGCCCAGGGATAGTGGAGACCATGAACTCCAGAGCTCTGAGAAACTCCCTGGCTGGAAGAAAGGACAGGGAAAGCAGGGACAGAAATTAACTTGTGATGGACAAAACCTTTGAGGCAGGAAGAGATAACAGCATAGGAACAGTCTGGAACCTGCAGCCTAGGAAAACATAATCCCGAGATGGAGTCAACATTGACTTCTGAAGGTTGATCATGAACTCCAGGCTGTGCAACAGAAGCTGAGTAAAATGAAGATCCTGCACCAGTTTGAAATGGGATGGATCCTGAAGGACGAGATCATCCAGAGAATGAGATATCTGAACACCATGAAGCCTGCAAAAGGTGACTACAGGAGCTAGACATTTTGTGAACACCCTTGGGGCTGTTGAAAGCCCAAAGGGCAAAGCAGAGAACTGAAAATGATAGGAAGAAACAGTGATATGCAAATATTTCCTGAATAGAGGGTGGATAGGAATGTGCAGGTAAGCATCCTTGAGATCCAAGGAAACCAGGAAGGCTTGGGGGAGTAACAGAGGAAAGAGAGTCTGAAGAGATAGCATTCAGAAGGAAGGCACTATCAGAAAAGTGTTTAGGAAGGAAAGATAAAGATCAAGTCTCCAATACACCTCTTTCCTTAGGACCAGAAACATCCTGAAATAAATCCCTAAACCCCTCTCTGTCTGTAGAACCAGCTGATGGGTACCTTGGTCCAGCAGACTTTGCAATACCCATGGAAAATGAGGAAGCTGTTCTGTAAGGGGTTGAGGAATTCCAGAAAAGGAGGGACGTACCTTCAAGGTCATAAAGTAGCCCTGCCTGATGATGTAGAGTACCCAGGTGTTTGTAGTGATCAGATGATAAACCGGGAGAGAAAGAGAAAACCAGAGGGACAGGAAAACCTGGCAGAGAGGAAAGGAGGGTAGGCAGACAGACGGCTGCAGACTTGTCAAGAAAGGACTGCTTCTGAGACCTGGGTGTCTGAGTATGCTTATCAGAAAAAACAAAACACCTAGGAGCCTTATTATCTTTGGAAGACTACCTAGGTAGCCTATGACAAAAGCAGTTTTACTAGGATAGCTCCTTTGAAACCTGGGAACATGCAAGACAAAGATGTTCATATCTTTTATGACCCTACCCTGATCCTGTAAAGTCTTGAAAAGATCACTCACAGCAGTGCTAAACAAATTTGGGTTATCCAAGAGAGTGTGTCCAGAAGTTTTGCTTTGATATCATCTGGTAAGGCTCGTAGGCAAAGCCAGGAATAGCACCTTGTCACAGAACCAGAGGCAGCAACCCTGGAGGATTCACCTGCTGCATCATAACTGCATTTAATAGAGTGACAGGCAACATGAGAAGTGGAACTGAGCAAAGACAGAGCTGAGGCTTTACCCTCAGAATCAGACACATCACAAACAATTTTTCCCATTTGGGAAAGAAGAGACAAAATGTACCTAGTTATATGAATACGGTAATTGATGCCCCTGAAGTTTAAGGTAGAAGAAGTGTACACTTTTTTGCCCATCCTTTTCTTGCCTCTACTGTCCTTATCCGAAGGAAAGAGCTATGGAAGAAGGCAACAGCCTAGAAGGCTTATCTGCAGAAACCAAAATCAATGCAGGATCAGAGGAAGGGCATTTATACAAGAACTTGCAGGCATCGGGCACCTTATAGAATCTATCAGATTTCTTTGGAGCTAGAGGCTGAAACTCTGGTGTCAGTGAAGCAGCAGAAAAGGTATCCAACAGAGCAGCCAGCACATGAGGGACAACCCAATGATTAAGACAGTCCATTTGTAACAACTCATAATACCTCTTCTGGACATCCAAAGCTTAGAAGCAATCCCATTAAAAATTATCCATCATATACAGGAATGTTTCATCAAAGTAAAGTTCCTCCAAAGGAGAATCATGACTGACAGATTCCTCCTGCTCAGGGCCATAATTCAAGGGTGAAGGCAAATGGCTGGAATAGGTCAAAGAATCAACCTCAGAATCAGAATCCCTGCCTGAAAACTCTAGGTCTCTAGCCCTCTTAGGGGTACAGAACCAAGGGGGAGTAGGAACCAAAACCTTCTGAGTAGGCTCCAATGCCATCAAGGCATTGATCAAGCCTTGAGTGAAGTCCTGTCTTTCCCCTCTGTGGATCCCTAGCAGCAGACAGCACATGCTTAGTCTTTTACCCATTCTTCAAAAGTCATCTGCTCTGACAAAAAGTAGAGGTTCAGACCCCTGCCTGGATTCAATTAAGGTACCCAGCACCTCTTCCTGAGCAAGGATCTGAGGAATCCCCTAGGCCCCTCAGAAATTATCAGCAGTGATTCCTTCTCAATGTCTGCAGCAGATGTTTGCAAGGCCTCCAAGAACATGTCAGAACCAGGTTCCATGCCAGCCTCCAAGAAGGTTGTGGCAGAGGAAATGAAGGTAACACTAGGCTGTCCTCTGGGTTCTCACTCACCCCAACATAGATGTCTGGTGGAGGCTGGACAGCAGAAGACTCAGGCTAGGTTCTTTGGCCTTCTTCCTTAATGGTGGCTGTGTCTCTGTTTTGGTGGATTCTGCCATGGTACCTTGGGCCAAAAGCTTGCGATATTAGTTCTCAAGTAAATGGATAGTGAAGAAAGGTAATTACACAAGGTCTTGGGAAGAAAAGCCTAACAGATGGAACACACTGAGTGGTTATGGGACTCAGCTAAGGAAAACAGGCACCTATCACGTCAGTCTTTATATGGGGAATCTGCCTCCCACACTAAATTTCCCATTCTTAGATGACATGTAACCCAGTAAGCAATTTAAGGAAAAGAAAAAAGAACCCCCACTGGGGTACTGATCTGAAAAAGTGAGCTTAGTAACACCAGCAAAGTGAAAGGCATTCAGACCAACGTATGACAAAGTACGTTTGCACTGGCAGCAACGAAGTTTGACTTGGGAGCATATGTACGTTACCTTTATGCTCTACACTGACATGTGGAGTATATGGCTGATGTACGACACTCCCCAGGTAATAAAGGCTTTGGTATACTGGCCAGACGTTGGTCTATCGTTAGCAGAAGCTTGCAGAGGTAAGGAATATTGCAACAGTGATATGGAAGGACATCTGCTAGGAAATAGAAGGTTTTGCCCTAGCACAGACATGGGATATCTGGGGTGGGAAATAATCTACTTTTAAATCAAAAAACCTTCACCTCTGGGCACCATTTTAACTCAAACATTTATGTCACATCAGCCTGCCCAGGTCTACTTTATGTGCTTGAAGTCCGAGAATATCGAATACGATATTCTCGAGGCAATACACAGCATAAAACATCGAAAATGTAAACGGAAATCTCCGTAGGTGGAGATTTCCATTTACTTCAATGTAGTGCAATCTAGGAGTTGGTATATTTAAGTAGTGGGGGGGTGGAGGGTGCAGGGGGGCTTGCCCCCCTGCCTACACTAGTTAAAATTTTTTTTTGGACTTCGATTGTTTAATAGTTCGATGCATATGGTTCGAACCATATGCATTTGAGCTATTAAACTTTCGAGGTCCTAAAGTAGTCCCAGCCTGCCCAACTAACACTTGAAGAAGCAGTGGGGTTTTTGGGGAACAAAAAGAAATTATATGCTAGTCAAAGTTCACTTCATCAACAAAAGAAGAGACAAGACTGGAGAACAGCTGCTCCCTCTTTAAGGCCGAGATCAATACAACAGCCACAGCATGAGGAGGTAGCAGAAGAAGGCCAAGTCCTGAAACATTAAGGTCTAAAAGGGACACATGATTCACAAAATCATGATCCCCTTCTGTACAGAGAATGAACTAGTCCACACATCAACTGCTGGAGAAAGAGATGCTTTTCCAGCAACATCACATTTTTGGGCCTCTCAGTCACTAATACCATATCCCGTGTGGAACTAGAGACAACTTTTATCTTTTCAAACTTTTACCTGTTGCTGTTCATGCTACTTTTTCTAGTGAAGGCACTTAGCAAAGCAGCAGAGCACATAGGAATTGCAGTCAGTTGAACAAGAGGTTTAAACAAAAGCCTTCTATGCTCAAGAAAAGTTTGTGTCTATCTCTCTACACTAAACGCTTTCCTTTGAAAAGGATAAAATTCTCAGAATTGCCAGTACTGCAGTTCCCCCATAATCAAACAATTAAAGTGAGAATTATTTGAGTGAGTTGGTTTATTTACAAGAGTACTTCCTTGGTAAGCTTCTTTGCAACGTCATGAAAAATCTACACAAAAATAGTATAAATGTTACAACTTTTCATATCTCATTAGTACACAGTACAATACCAGAAAAGGATATATATATGTCGAACTGCTTGCAGATGCTGGCTGAAGAAATTATAAACTAATCAAAGTTCACTTCATCAGCAAAAAGAGACAAGACTGAAGAACAGCTGCTCCCTCTTTAAGGCTGAGATCAATACAACAACCACAGCATGAGGAGGTAGCAGAAGGCGGCCAAGTCCTGAAACATTAAGGTCTAAAAAGGACACATGGCTCACAAAATCATGATCAAGCAATAAGAGCTGATGAAACTTTGAACCAATGGTCAAGTGGCACAGGTGCTCATCCCTGCAGTGAAAGTATTCTGGAAGTAAGAACTGCTTGCTCCAATGTTCCTGGTGGAGAATTCTCCCTTATCTTTCTATATGTGTGTGTGTGTGTGTGTGTGTGTGTGTGTGTGTGTGTGTGTGTGTGTGTGTGTGTGTGTGTGTGTATATATATATATATATATATATATATATATATACACACACACACACACACACACACACACAGTGGATATAAAAATGCCAGGTTTTTGTGATATAAAACAATGAGACCACAATAAATAATTTCAAAACTTTTCCCACCTTTAATGTGACCTATAACCTGTACAATTAGGGGAAAAATGTAAAAAATAAAAAACGTACAATAAGCTGGTTGCACAAGTGTGCACACCCTTAAACTAATACTTTGTTGAAGCCCCTTTTGATTTAATTACAGTATTCAGTCTTCTTGGTTAAGAGTCTATCAGCATGGCACATATTGACTTGGCAATATTTGCCCACTCTTCCTTGCAAAAGTGCTCCAAATTTGTCAGATTGCGAGGGAATCTCTTGTGTACCGCCCTCTTCAGGTCACCCCACAGATTTTCTATTGGATTTAGGTCTGGGCTCTGGCTGGGCCATTCCAAAACTTTAGTTTTCCTCTGGCGAAGCCATTCTTTTCTTGATTTGGATGTATGCTTGGATTCATTGTCATGTTGAAAAGTGAAAACTCCTCTTCATCTTCAGCTTTCTAGCAGAAACCTAAAGGTTTTAGGCCAAAAGTGACTGGTATTTGAAACTGTTCATAATTCCCTCCACCTTGACTAAAGCCCCAGTTCCAGATGAAGAAAAGCAACCCCAAAGCATGATACTGCCACCACCATGCTTCACCGTGGGGATAGTGTTCTTTTGGTGATGCGAAGTGTTGGTTTTGCTCCAAAAGTACCTTTTGGAATTGTGGCCAAAAAGTTCAACCTTAGTCTCATCAGACCATAACACATTTTCCCACATGCTTTTAGGAGATGATGTACTGTTTTGAAAATTTTAGTCAGGCCTGGATGTTTTTCTGTATAAGAAAAGGCTTCCATCTTGCAATCCTACCCCATAACCCAGACATATGGAGAATACGGGAGATTGTTGTCACATGCAGTACACAATCAGCACTTGCCAGAAATTCCTGCAGCTCCTTCAAGTGTTGCTGTAGGTCCCTTGACAGCCACCCTGACCGGTTTTCATCTTTGGAGGGATGCCCAGTTGTTTGCAACATCACTGTTGTCCCATATTGTCTCCACTTTTTGATGACTGTCTTCACTGTGTTCCATGGTATATCCAATGCTATGGAAATGTTTTTGTACCCTTCTCCTGACTGATATCTTTCAACAATGAGATCCCTTTGATGCTTTGTAAGCTCTCTGTGAACTATGGCTTTTGCTGTAGCAGGCAACTGAGTAAATGTCAGGAAAATCCTACTAGGGCAGCTGAACTTTATTTGGGGTTAATCAGTGGCTCTTTAATTGATGGCAGTTGTGTACCCAAGAAGACTGAATGCTGTAATTAAATCAAAAGGTGCTTCAACAAAGTATTAGTTTAAGGATGTGCACATTTATGCAACCAGATTATTGTACGTTTTTTATTTTTTACATTTTTTCCCCTAATAGATTTGTTTTTCAATTGAATTGTACAGGTGTTAGGTCACATTAAAGGTGGGAAAAGTTCTGAAATGATCTATTGTGGTCTCATTTTTTTTATATCACAAAAACCTGGCATTTTAACAGGAGTGTGTACACTCTTTATATCCACTCTGTGAGTGTGTGTGTGTGTGTGTGTGTGTGTGTGTGTATATATATATATATATATATATATATATATATATTTTTTTTTTTTTTTTTTAATTCCAGGACCCGCAATTATGAGTCTCACAATTTTAAGAATGAGCCAATTAATAATCTATTACAGTCAAGTTTGCCTTGTGATGCAAATCCCTCCTTTTCTGTAGCAAAGAAGATAAACTTGTCTGTCTTCTTAAAATCATGCCTTGTATTCAGGTAAACCCCGAGTTAATGCAGGTCCATGGTGTGAAGGACATTTTCTTCTTTGGATTCTGCCTCCCAAAAAGAAATCAGAGAAAAGTGGACTGATCCAGTGATTGTTCTGACAGTATTTCCAAAAGAAAATGTGGGGCAATCCTAAGAAAGTACAGTTGTGTAAATAAACTTACCATAACAGTAGCTGTTTCAATAGGTCACTGCTGCAGTAGCCTAAACTATATGGGACATATCTTTATAACGATCAAGCAACCAGCCAGTACAGAAAAGCTTTTTGGGTACAATTCATGCACACCAAAAGTCCATGGTAGCACTAGCGAATGCTCATATAAAAGCAGATCTACAGCCCCCACAGTTCAGAACTTTGTTACCTCACAGGAAGTGAGTCTGAGTTCAGTTATGGATACTTATTTGCAACGAGAAAAAGTGAAGTGGTAAGGGGAAGCACACAAAGGCCAGAAAGATAGATAGAAGGATAACATATACTAAGAGATCTAAAGGACAATAAAGAAGAATCGGTGGGAGGGTGTTAATACTGTAACAGCGGTCCATTCAAACATCCACTGTTATGGTAAGTTTACTTACACAAGTGTACTATGTTGATCATTAGATTACTGTTGCTGTAGCCTAAGTTACATGAGGTGATTACCAAAGTTCAGACAGTTTGAGACGAGGAAGAAATGTCAGTGTCCAGCAGTCCCTGAGGAATTATCCTAGCAAATCCTGTTCTTACTGTGGAGAAGGAATCTGAGGAAAGGTCAGTGTCCAGCAGTCCCTGAGGAATTATCCTAGCCAATCCTGTTCTTACTGTGGAAAAGGAATCTGAAGAAAGGTCAGTGTCCAGCAGTCCCTGAGGAATTATCCTAGCCAATCCTGTTCTTACTGTGGAAAAGGAATCTGAAGAAAGGTCAGTGTCCAGCAGTCCCTGAGGAATTATCCTAGCCAATCCTGTTCTTACTGTGGAGAAGGAATCTGAGGAAAGGTCAGTGTCCAGCAGTCCCTGAGGAATTATCCTAGCCAATCCTGTTCTTACTGTGGAAAAGGAATCTGAAGAAAGGTCAGTGTCCAGCAGTCCCTGAGGAATTATCCTAGCCAATCCTGTTCTTACTGTGGAAAAGGAATCTATCAAAAATGTTGTTGAAGGTGTGCACAGATGACCAGGTTGCTGCTTCTAAAATACTTCTAGAATCCACCCCTTTCCAAAAAAATCTCTAGAAGCAGCTAAAGCACTGGTAGACTGAGATTTGACCTTCACAGGAATGGACTTGACATGGAGAGAGTAACAAAACTGGATGACACAGAGTAATCATTTGAAAATTATTTTTGATATAATTTCCTTTCTTCTTACCTTCAAAGGAAATGAATAGTTGATCAGATGTTTTAGTATTTTTTTCTGTCAGTGTAGTATCTGAGTTGTCTATGGACATCCATGGTATGTTGGATTCGGCCTCCCTTATATTTTGGTTCCAAAAAGAAGAGGGAGAGATGACTAGATTGGTTTAAACTGGATTTTCAAACTATATTTGTCATGAAGTAAGGGTTAGTTTCTAAATGTTACCCTGTCCCTATGAAAAGTAACAGAGTTGTTGTTACCATTACAGATTGCAATTCAGATCTCTCCTAAGCAAAGTCATAGCAGTAAGTAAAACTATCTTCCATGTTAAGAACTTTTAATTAGTTTGATGGGCTGGTTCAAAAAGTAAGAGAGTTAAGAGTTTGCAATACAAAGTTAAGATTCCACAGAGGAGTCACCTATTTCCTAGTTGGATGAATGTGTAGCACCCCTTTCAAAAATTGCTTCACCTGCAATAAGAAGGAAAGTATGTGCATGTGAGGGGGGATCCAAGTGCAGATGAGCAGAAATGGCCAAAAGATGAATCCTAATAGATGAACAGGAAAAGCCTAATTTGAACAATTCATACAGGTACTAAAGAACTACAGAAACCTTAGCCTTGAAATGGGCTTGCCTCTTTTCCTGGCGTCAATTAGAAAATCTCTTCTATTTAGCTAAATAGGATTTTCTAATAGCCACATTTCTTAGACTCTTTAAACCTGTTGCACTTCCTTAGGAAAAAGTGTCTCGCTGATCAAAAGTCTATCATCCAGACAGTCAGTTTTAAAGTTTGGAGGTTGGGGGTAAATCAGAGCTGCAATTGCCCTTGGCATTTTTGTGAAAAGGCAGAAACAATGTTGTCTGGACCAAAAGGGAGTTAAGATTATTTATGGAAAATCTTTTAGATCCTTAAAATAACTCTGGTTATCAAAGGAAGGAGAAAAAGCATATGTGAAGGAAAAGGCATCTGTCTTCCAGGCTTTTCGGCAAAGTGTCCTGGAGAAGACTTTCTACAGCTGTTTGGTGTGAATGGAGACAAACAGATCTAAGTTTTGGGAATTCCCCACAGGTGGATAATATTCTAGAAGACTCCTGTGTGGTAACTTCCATTCATAGTGGTCTGCCCTAGACCTGGTCAGTGTGTCTGCCACAATATTCTGCTTTGACAGAACATAAGCAGCCTGAAGGGATAGATTGTGCTGAACTGCAAGTTCCCAGGCTATCTTTTGTATACTGTCTGCACAGGGGGTAAGGCCTAGTATCCCTTTGTTTGTTTATATAACACATCCGAATGGTGGTGTTTGAGACTATCAAAACAGATCCTGGAGTCCACAAATGGTTCAAAGTCTTTAAAGCATTTATCAATGCCATCATCTATTTGATGTTTGTGCTTTTTCTTGAAATAATGGTCCCAAAGACCCTGTGCTTTGATTATCTTGGATACAGGCATGCAAGAGAAGTCTTATACATCTGTTGTTATAGAATGGGAAAAGGCTTGTGGAAAGGAAGACCTGTATTCAAAAGGAAATGGTCTATCCACAAATGAAATTCTTTCTTGAAAAGTTCACTACAAGGATTTGAAAAGATAAGATGGTGCTGGCGATAGGAAAATTCAGTTTTGAGAAATCACTGAATTTTTTTCATGTGTAATCTAACTAATAAGATCATTGAAATAGCAGTGGACATGTAGCCCCTCAAAATTCTGAGATACTTCCTTGTTGTTTTTACTGACTGCTGAGACAACTAAAGAAGCTGTGTTTGGTAAAAATTTACTTATCCTAGAGGAAGATGGTCCATCCTTTGAGAAGTGCCTAGCAGGCACATTGGAACAGCTATTTGGTGAGAAGGAATAAGAGATTATTTATTTATTTACATTTGTTTCCGAGAAAGTCCGACTGGGCCAGAAGCCCATTTTCAGCGGAGGACAGGGGAGAAAAGCTCCACAGAAATATAAGCAAAATACAATAATTAGATAGTACAATAGTATACATACAGTAAGATGGAGAATACACATCATTGAGTTAGTCTATACAAAGAAGTATTCAATACAGTTTTCTAGTAGATACAAGTTCAAAAAGAAAAACACAAGCATTTCAATGATCACTGTCATAAAAATAAAATTAGTGATGTGTACATATTAAATAATTATGAACAAATGGGATTTCCTTTTATATATATATATATATATATATATATATATATATATATATATATATATATATTTTTTTTTTTTCTGAGTAGTAATAAACACTGAGGAGTGGGAGAAAATGAGGTAAGGAGTAGACAGTATTTTGAGAGAGTTATAGATATCTTGTCAGTCAGGTTTGGCACAGGAGCAATGCCAGTTCTTGGAATAGATGCTCAAATACTAGTAGTTTGAAATTAGTAGATTCAGGTGTGTTTTGGAGGGTGTGGGGTAGAGAGTTCCATAATTTGGCTATTTGATTTGAGATTAGGGCTTTACTGTGAGTGTTGTTAGCTTTGTTTACTGTGAAAAAGTTTCTGTCAGCAGATCTTAGACTTTGTGAGCATGAGTTGGGAACAACAGGTTCCTTGAGGGATGGGCAACTGTCAAGATGGAAGATGATACTGTGTGTAAATTTAAGTTGGTTGAGATGGAGAAAGTTAGGTAGCTCGAGCCAATTTAATTTATGTAGAGCAATACAATGATGGGTTTGGCGGAGAAGGTTGGCTGTGAAGCAAGATATTTTGTTGTAGCAAGTTTCCAATTTGGTTAAGTCTGATTTTTTTTTAAGTTGGTAAAGAGGGGGAAAGCATATAGGAGCATAGAGAGGAGGAAGGTTCTGGATATGGCTAGTCTGGTTTGGTCAGTGAGGAATTGCTTGCTTCTGTACAGTGAGTCAAGTTTGATGTGAACTTTCTTAATTGTGATGGCTATGTGTTGGTCAAATCTGAGTTTGTTGTTGACTGTCACACTAAGGAATTTTGTATCCTCAACTGGTTGGATGACTGTGTTGTTTGCTGAGTGAATGGTGAGAGTAGGTGCTGTCAGTGATTGTTTGCTACTGGTAAATAGCATTATCTGTGTCTTTTGGGGGTTAAGGATTAGTTGTGATTTACTTAGATATGTTTCTGTGTCATTAAAAGCTTGTTGGGCTACAATTTTGAGGTCTGGTAAGGTATCTGCTGAGCAGATTAAAGTTGAATCATCCGCATACTGAACTACTTTAGCTTGTGTTCTGGATGATGCTAGATAATTGGAGAAGATGGTGAAAAGAAGGTGTCCTAGTATGGACCCTTGGGGAACTCCGACTGAGACAGGCAGAAGTGGTGAGAGTTTGGATTTCCATCATACTGCTTATTGTCTGTCAGAAAGATAGCTTAGGAACCAGGAGAGGGAAGTATTTGATGGGTTTAGTGAGGCAAGAGTACTAAAGAGTTTCTGATGGGAGACAGTGTTTAATGCTTTTGACATGTCTAGGAAGATTGTTACTTGCTGGTTTGAATTTCTCAGTTGATTGATGGTGTTAGAGAAATTAATTAGGGCTGTGGTGGTGCTGTGTTTCAGTCTGAAACCATGTTGGGAGGGAGAGATAAGGTTGTTTGATAACAGGGATTGCAGTAACTGAATGTGGATACATTTTTCCAGAATTTTGACACAGGGGGAAAGGATGGGTATGGGTCTGTAATTGTTTAATTCTGCTGATGTTCCTCCTTCATGTACAGGGGTGATATAGGAAATTTTCCATAATTTTGGAACATATTGTTCTGCTTTAGACCTGTTTACCAAAATGGAGTTAGACAGAGCTATGGCATCAGCTGAACGTTTGAGGTACTCATTGGGGAGTTGGTCAGCTGCTAAGGAAGAAGGTTTCAGTTTTCTCAGCATTGTTCTTATGGTGTTAGTTGGGACATGTCTGAGGTCAAGACAGTTGTCGCTAGTTTCCATATTAGGTGGGAGAGACAGTGGGGTGGAATTGTTCCCTGTAACTAAGGAGAGGATGGTGTTTATAAAGTAGGTGTTGATCTGTGAGGCGATACTCATGCTTGAGTTACTGGTTATTGGTTCTGGGGTTGTGGCTTTACCTGGGTGGAGGAACGAGTCAATTGCTTGCCAGAACCTTTTTTGGGATTGTTTTCATATTTGTTTTTCATCAGACAGTCTGATGAAGCATTCAAATGAATATGAAAGTGCTTACTGATTTTTAACTGTTTTATTTCTTTCAATAAATGGTCAGCTTTCTATTGTCGTGTTGTGCTTCTGCAAGTTTGTTTTTGGATTTTCACATTTTGTGCTCATTGGAGGCACTTTATCCTTGGCTGTGATTTTTGTTTATCAATTGTTGGCATGCACACTGAAAAGGGGCTGGGGCGAGCTTCCTCACTATGAGCAGGCTAAAAATAATTTTCAAAATGGCACCACTCAAGAAGACCCACTAATATAGACTAATTAATGTGCATGGGGGAGGGAAAGAGTGAGAGGAGGGAGATACAGAAAGGTGGAAGGTAGAACCAGAAAAAACAAGTAGAGGTATGTCCTGCCTCCTCACAGAAGAGTGCAAAGAAGCCTTGGAGCTGTAAGGTAAGTGAAAGCAAGGAAGCGGTAGAGGTAGAAAGGTAGGAGTGTAAGCAAATTGTTGCAGAAACACTACTTTTATGGCCTTGGTGTGTAAGTAAATTAAGGAAAGCAAATCTATCTGGGATCAAATACACTTTACAAGTATTCAGTGGAGAGGCAGATTTATTTGAAACAAGAAAAAGCAAGTATATTGTTAGTTGTGCCACCCAGTGTCGAGAGATGAAACTATAGTTGTCTGGGGTGGGGGTGGGGAGTCCCTGCAGGTGTACACGCCGGTCAAAACAATGTTTAAAAAAGAACTCACAACTAATAAACCCTACTACCAGGCCCTCGAAACACTTCTCTTCTAGTACTACTCTTGACTGGATTCTTGTTTCCCACCCCCAATACATCTCTGGCAGCATTATCCTACCTGACACTCTGAGTGATCATCTTCCCTCTTTCACGCATCGCCTTCCCTCCACCTTACAACTATCTCACACTTGTATCTCCTCTTGCTCTCTCAAAAACTTCAACCCTGAAACCTTCTCTAGCTCTCTAAAACACACAAACTGGAGCCCTTTAAAAACCCTTTCCCCTAGATAATGCGATAGCCTACTTCAATACTACATTCATAGACCTGTTAAATATCACTGCTCCCTCCAGAACCAAAAGAATTAAAAATAAAACTGTCCCATGGTTAATCAAAGAAACTACAACCATCATGCATCTCTGTGACAAAGCCTGGAAACATTACCAGAAAAATAAAACCCATAGCACCCTGAATGAATATAAGCTACTTCGTAACAAAGTAAAAAAAACTTATTGCATACGACCACAAATTCTACTTCTCCACTCTTCAAAATAACTACAGGACCAACCCCAAAAAATTCTGGAATGGTATCACCACCCTCCTTAATCCTGGCAAAAGAGACAACCCCTGACCCAAATGTCCCAGACCTCTCTTTAGCCACCCAATTTAACTCCTTCTTTATTGATTTTATAGCCAAACTACCAACTTCCTTCCCCAACAAAGCTTCACTTCCACCTCCTCCTATCTCTCCCTCCCCAACACTACCACCTCCCAACCCCCTTTCTTCAGTATCAAACCCACTCCTATCTCCACCATAAAAACTCCTTCAGAAACTGAAACCATGCTCAAATGCCCCTGATGACCTTCCTTCCTACTTCCTCAGAATTGCTGCTGATGCCACCACCTTTCCCATCTCCATTTTAATAAACCACTCAATCCAAGAAAACTATGTACCCCTACTCTGGAAAAAGGCCTATATCATTCCCCTTCACAAAGGGGGCAATATCATCATTCCCAATTCCTGGCCAATCACTATCTTATCCGTTATCTCAAAAGTCCTAGAAAAGTGTATCTACCTTCAACTACTACCCTACCTCACAGACAACTACCTGCTTACCCCCACAAAACATGGTTTTAGACCTGGACACAGTACCACAACCTCTCTCTTCTCCATCCTCAAAATTATCAATAAAGCCCGGGATTCCGGCTGTCTAGTGTTCATCCTGCTTCTGGACTTATTCAAGGCCTTTGACACTATCTCCCATAACCTTCTCCTATCTAAACTCTCCAGTCTAAACCTATCCCACTCTTCAGTCAACTGGTTTTCTAGTTATCTTTCCAACAGACAAGCTGTCAAATGGAAAAAGCCACCTCCTCCTTCCTTAATACACCTACAGGCATACCCCAGGGTTCCATATTGGGTCCCCTACTGTTCAACATTTTCATAAATGACTTCCACCAGAACATTCCTAATGCTAAACTTATTCAATACACAGATGACTCTACAATCATCTGCTCTGCCACTTCCACCTCCACTCGCTTAAAACTAACTCAGAATGATTTTTCTATACCAAACGTTGGATGATAAATAACCACCTATCATTCAATGCATCAAAAACTAAAATTATGTTATTTTCCCCCTCAAAAAGTACCATTATAGACAAGAACTCATTCTCCATTACTAGTCAAAACAATACCTCTCTCGAGGTAGCATCCCATGCAAAGCTTCTAGGAGTCCTTATTAATGAACAGTTAAAATTTGAGACCCACCTACTAACCAATATAAAGAAAACCCACCAGAAACTAGGCATGCTCTACCACCATAACTGCTACATCTCTTCCAATACTAAGCTTGTACTCTCTACATCCTACCTTATTCCTTCTCTTCTATATGGTGCCCCACTTCTTACTAACCTTCAATTTTCTCTAAAGACTAAACTGTCCTCCTGTTACAACAAAATTTCTAAGTTTGCTATTGGTTATAAAGCCTCCTCCTACCACTGCAATGCCCTACACAAACTAAATTGGCTCAAACTTCCCTACCATCTTATGTATATTCAACTTGCTCATGCCCATAAACTCATCTTTAATCCCTCCATCTGCCCCTCCCTTGCCTCCTCCTCCTTCAAAATGCACCAACCCAACCGACTTCTAAGATCCAAAATGTGCTTGAACTTCACAAGCCTACTCGTCCTCCAGGCAAACACCTACAATCCTTTTCCTTAGTTCATAGGTAGGTACTAGGCTATTGGCCATAGGACCTATATAAGCCTAGCCAAATGGTACCCTGGCTTTAGCCAACCAAGAAAATAAATTTCCTGGGCCCCTGTCAAGCAGAGCCACAGAAGTGATCCCTGGGGTGAATTTCCTATCTCCCATCCAATCATCAGGATTTTTCTTGAAGAGTGCTAATGAGGAGCTTTGTTTGATATAGATAGGTAGTTTTTTCCAGAGTATGGGAAGTCTCTGGGACAGGAATCTATCCCTCCAGCATGTTCTGTTTATTGTGCTGACAAGGTTTAGGTCCCTAGAGCATGTAGCTCGGAGGGATTGGGATTTCTTTATGTGGAACATGTCCAACAGCTCTGGGTTTGACATAGCTTTGTACGTTAGGCAGAGATTGCCTCTGAGTAGGCGATATGTGACAGAGTAAAGTTGGAGTTTTTTGCGATGGTCTGCGTAGGGCATCTGTTTGAGGCCAGTAATCCTCTTTGTAAGGTATTTCTGTGGCCTTTCCAGTTGTTGTAGATGTCTTGTGAGGTACATACCAAAAGGGGTGTTGTACTCTATAATGGGTCTAATGAGTGATGAGTAGAGGGGAACAATGACCTCTTTTTTCCTGGATGAGAAACCTTTTGTGATGAGGTGTGCCATGTAGAAGGATTTCCTGACTACTGTGGCAATGAGATTAACAAAGGAGAGACTACTGTCCACCTGTGTCCCAAGGTCTCATCTCTCTTTCGGTGTTAAGTAGACTACCGCCTATGTGGTAGTTCATGGGTACAGAGTTTTTACCAAAAGGGATGACAATGCACTTTTTGGCATTGAGCTTTAGGCCATGGCTTTGACACCAGGGTCTGTCTCAGTGAGGTCCTTTTGTAGAAAGTCCACATTGTTAAGAGCTTTGATTATGGCCCCTAGTTTGCAGTCATCTGCGAACTTTGATAGCCAAAGACCTTCTGTGTTAGCCTGTACTTCAGAGAAGTATATACTAAACAGGAGAGGACCTAGGACTGAACCCTGTGATACTCCACTTGTCACTGGTCTGAAGTTAGATTTGGAGTCTGCTACTTTCACAGTGTGGGTTCTGTCAGTGAGTCAATTGGCAACCCATCTTGTGACATAGGGATTTATACCTAGTTTAGTGAGTTTGTCTATAATTCCAGAGTGGGGGATGGTGTCGAAAGCCTTGGCAAGATCTAGATAGGCTGTGTGAACCACCTTACCCTCATCTACAACTTTGGTGACCTCTTCAAAGAAGTCTATCAGGTTTAGGAGACATGATCTGCCTTTTACAAACCCGAACTGGGTAGGGTCCAGAGTTTGGAGACTACCAATGTCATTGTTTATAAGTTCCATGATGATACGCTCCATAGCCTTGCAGACCAGGCTCATCAGGCTAATGGGGTGGTAGCTCCGGGGGTCCCTGGTGGCTCCCCCTTTGTGGAGTGGGATAATCATTGCTGTGCGCCATTCAATGGGCACAAAGCCTGAAGTGAGGCTATGACTGAACATGGTACTTAGGTGTAGTTCATGTAGAATGCAGCCTGGGATGTTGTCAGGTCCCATGGATGCTGTGTTCTTCGCTTTGGAGAGTGTGTTTTTTACCTGTGCAGCCATGATTACAGGTACTTTGCATTCTTCCAGTATAGAGATGGGCCCTTTAGGGGATGAGAGACGGGTAAAGTTAGCACTGAACCTATATGCCAGGATGTTGGCAATATCAGTTGGTTCTGTATATTTAGTGCCATTGTGCTGTAACTCAGAGCAGATCTGAATGTTGCCATTGAGATTCTTGACATAGCTATAGAATGCTTTATGGTTGTCTTTAGAATCAGTGGCGATTTTGTTTTCATAACTAGCTTTGGAGGATTTTATGAGGGATCTCAGCTTCTTACTGAGGCTGACCACAGAGTTCCTCCAATCATGGGATTTTACTATTTTTGCAACAGTTTCTTTCTTCTGTTGTAGAGTCTGTTTATAGCAGGGGATCACCAGATTGGCTTCCTTTTTTTGGAGGATAGAATCTTGGTTCTGTTAGGCATTGCACGATCCATGCACTCGTGTAATTGCTTATAAAGTGCAATTGTATAGGCTTCAGCAGTTGTATCTCTATTGTCCGTCAGCATGGGTGTTGTGAAGTTTGCCACTTCTGTCTTAAGATGCGTGAAGTTGGCTTTGGTGAAATTTCTTACGGTGGTTTCCCTAATGGGGGGTGGGGGTGGGATGTGGATGTCTTGGGTGATTTGCTTGCGGTCAGATCTGACTGAGGAATTGACCTCTGGTGTGGAACACTGGTTGCCCATGTTGGTAATGACCAGGTCTAGGATATTGTTGCCCCTGGTGGGGGTGTGGATAAGTTGATCAAAGGCATTGGAATTTATGAATTCCAAAAAATGTTGAGCACAAGAGTTGGTACATGAGTAGTTTTCTCAGTTAATGGTGGGGTAGTTGAAATCGCCCATTATTAAGGTGTTAGATTGCACCCTAACATTTTCCAGTGTATCAAGAAATGAGGAGTGGGAATCCTGGGGCATGGTGGGGGATCTGTAGCAAGCTACAATTTGCAGTGTGGTCTTGCCCAGGGTTAATTGCACTTGGATAATCTCAGATGCATTATGCTGAGCAACTAGCCTGAAGGTGTGGATATCCTTAATGAATATGGACACGCCTCCGCCTTTAGTGCTTCGGTCCAGGTTAGGTGGCCGCAGGTGTGGTATGAATTATAGCCTGGTAATGCAGGGATGCTCTCTGGAGCCTTGAACCAGGTCTCTGTCACTGCACAGATGTCAATGTTCTCCATTTTAAGGAATGCCATGAGTGAGTACATTTTGAGGTTTATATTTCTAGTATTACCCTCAGATTTTGCTTGCTTGTACCTGTTACAGTGGTAAATTTGTCATTTGAATCTTGCCTAAAAAAGGCACTATAGGGCTGGCAAGAGCCTTAGCCAGTATCCAGAATCCCAAGAGCGACAGGTGCAGGCCATCTCTGGCAAAGCATCATGGTTTGTCGATCATGTCATCCCAGGCAGACAGATACTGGATCCCCTTAGAATGACACCAGAAGCTTAGCCAATCGTTGAAGTCAATCATTTTGTCCTTGTACTGTGGTATCATTCTGGGTGATGGCAGGATGCTCAGGCTAGGGTCATACCTGCCTGGGCTACAAGATCAGGAAGCTCCTCCATGTTTCTCTTTCATGTAGTGCAGGGAGGTATGTCTCAGGTCATTCACACCAACATGGACAATGACAGAGTCATATTTGTACTTGCTGTGCAGTGACCTGAGTGCATGCATTATGTGGTGGATCCTGGCACCTGACAGGCAGCTGACAGTAACTTTCTCCTTGTTTAGCCTGGTGAGTGGAACATCAGTGTTCCTGACTATAGAGTCACCTATGACTAGAGTGTTGGGTATGTTGTTATGCCTTATGGGCTGTGGTTGAGTGGTACACTGAGTTTGTGGGCTATGTGTCATTTGGGTTGTGTTGGGGTGTGGAGATTGCTTGCATTTCTGCTTTGGAGGTCCCTGTTGCTTGGGTAGATTTTTTTTGACAGCCTCCGTGAATGTAGGTGTGTGTTTTGTGTTTCTATGTGTGTGTTTTCTTCTCTTTGTCAAACATCTCTTCCAGAACCAGGGTTTTCACCTCAGTCTGAAGAAGTCTTGACAGGCTCATTTTCCTTGAACAAAAGAGAAGATGAGGTACGTTTCACAACCCAGTAGCAAACTGCCCAGCATTAGGATTTGCAACAGGTTCTGCTGTAAAAAATTCTCCCTACAGTTATTGCAAGCCAAGAATAATACTTTTTAATGAGGATACCTACCAGACTAGTCTGCATAGCACACTTGGTCTGCCTGTATCATTGCAGCTTGCCCACCCCACCCCCCACCCCCAGCAACTGCAACATTGCCAGATAAAACCACTGCTATGGTCCAGTTTCTCCCTACAGTTATTGCAAGTCTATTTATGGAAGATGTAATTGCAGTTGTAGCAAATAGATGGCACAGTTTAGACCACACAGGAAGCACTACCATGCTCAGGATTGACCATAAATGCAATACCAGCTTTTCAAAACCGGCATGCAGTAAAAGCAACCAGGATCAATCTTAGATGGCCAATCACAGCCTCAAATACTTTGCTCCCCCTCTGCCCTGCCCTAGCTGCACTACTGTTTAAGTGCATGGATTAAAGCAGATTCTTTTATGGCAACTAAGGATATGTGGAAAGAGACTAAGCAAAAAATAATACAAAAACTGAACTGAGAAATGTCAGCTCTTGATTATGGGTATGGGTAGAAAGATACAAGCAGTAAAAATGTTTTAGTTCCTTTAATTTTATATACAGGTCAGACATATTTGTTATCAGCCAGAGATGACATTGTGGACAATAATTAATAGAGAGTTGAAGGAATTCATTGGGGGGGGCGCAATACTTAAGTGAGATACATTGATCCTCCCCACAGAACAAGGTATTTTTTAGGATTATGATTTGAATGAATACTTTGGAGCAATGCAGTTATGTAAAGTCATATACATAATGCAAGCAGAAGGCTATACATCAAAGTTGAAAGGATGATGATGAAATCCCATCTATATGAAACAAAGTTCATCCTTGTCCATTTTTAAGTGCCACTTAGATCTATGGATGAGAAAGAGAAAATCTACCCCAGAAGTGCCCCCTGTACTACTAATGGACAGAGGCAGCTCCTAAATGTTTTATCCCATCAAATTATCTTTGGTATGATCCCTGTTATTCTCATAAGGGGTAATATGTAATTATCGACCATGGGATGAGTAAGGCAAATCTATAACCAAATGGGATAGGTGATTTTGTACACAAAAAGGGAAAGTGGCTAGGCTTAAAATGGCCCACGAGGGCAGTTAGCCTAGTATTACCTATGAACCTATTAACCTATGCAGTAAATGAAAAGTTCAAGAAATAAGGAGAAAGTAGGATTTTGGACATAGATACTTAAGGAGAATAATTACTGTACAGAATATTATACTCATGAAGTTACAGAAAGTATTCTAAGAACTATGGTAACATGGGAATAAAGAAATGAGCTTTTTCCAGTAGGGATGACTGTACATGAGGGGAATAGAAAATATGTAAGGGGCAGCTGGAATTTTCTGGAGAAAATTGGCAAAGGAACCAATGCAGTGCAAGCAAATAAATTTGAGAGGGAAGTGTAATAGAGAGGTATGAGGCCAAGCAGAAGTTTGGACTGCGTATTAAAGATTGCCTTCCCTACCAGAGACTGATATCAGAGTACATGAGAAGAGAAAGGGGTAGTGAAAGACCTGCTCTGGTAGAGGTTTTTAGTCGGGTCTGGAACAGAAGCTGTTGTTAAAAAATGATACCTAACAGAGCATGTAACATATTGCATGATGACAAGAATCAATCAAAGAAGGTTAGAAAAGTCTGGGAAGAGAGACTGGAAAGGCAATTTACAGGAACAATAGAAAGACATCCGTGTGGCTCCCAAGTGTGCAATAAAGTCCAGAAGGTTTAGGATTTTTACGCAGAAGTGTTTTCATAAATATTTTTATATCCCAAACAGCCTTCAGAGGATTTTTCATTAGGTAGACAGCAAATGCTGGAAGTGTGATGGAAGGCAGAAAGGTAACTGGGAGCATCCTTTTTGGATGTGTAACAAGTTGGCATATTTTAAAAATTCTCTACAGAGTACTCTGTCAAAAAGATTGGGAGAGCACGTCTTCAACTATGGAAATGATTCTTTTGAACTGGGAAAGGGATCTGAATTGCATATACATACTAAGGCCTTACTAAGTTTAATGTTATTGGCTGCCAAAAAAAAAGCAATTACTAGAAATTGAAAATCAAAGTCTAAACGAACTGTAAATGAAGTACAGAATATTGCAAAGAAGATAAAAGAACTAGTGGTAGGATCAGATATTTAAAATGGGTAGGAACAAATTATATAGAAATAAAAGCATTTTTTGGGAACAATAGAAGTGTTCAGCAATAGGAGTGAGGTTTAAGGGGAAGGCAGGAATTGAGCAATTTGTGTAATGTTGTAGTGAATAATTGTTAAAAAGAAAGAAAACATATATAATGTGTAATGCATGACTATGACAAATGCTAATATAGGTTCATAGGTAAGTACTAGGCTAGCTGCCCTTTTGGACCATTTTAAGCCTAGCTAGTTTCCCTTTTAATACCTGAATTAACCTATTCCATTTGGTTACAGACTGGTCTTACCTATCTCATGGTCAATAATTATATATTACCCCTAAAGAGAATAACTCGGATATGGTTTTTCTTCTTCTCTTTCATGTATGGGTGCCTATGCTTTAAGTGATAATTTAATAAAGGTATTAAAAAAATAAAAGAATTGAAGGCAAGTCTAAGCTTGAACCCTCTTGTTACAACCTTAACCTAGTTAGCCAAAGTTATTTTCCCTCCCTGTGGCTAGAAACCAGACCCAATGAACGCAGTCTTTTAAGCTAGGACTAGACAGTACTTCTGCTATTTTATGAAGATCCCCTGGGGCTGCAGTTATGGCAGTGCTTAATCTAGTGCCAGCAGTAGGGAATCCATCTGATGAAGTCAACAGAATCCAGCTGCCCAGGAAAGACAATACAATAAATTACCCATGCATGGCTTCAAATCACTATTGCTAGCATTTGATAGAAAACACCTTATAATGACACTGAAATCCTCCCACACCAAACTGAATAGTCATACACTAAAACACTTATGAACTAAAGGCATCAACTAGGCCAAGTGATGCTATCCTAATACTGGATATGTCTGAGGAAGATGTGGAGATTCAAAAAGAGACAAAATCCCCACATCTCCTTCAGAACAAAGAAAAGGTAGAAGTAGAATATTTTGCCTTTTTCTAAAGGAAGAACATGCTCTAAAACCCCCAAGCCTATTTTAGGAATTCTGCAAACACCACCAAGTGTCTGAGTGGAGCATTTCCTGAGGGAACAAATTAAGAATCCTAATTCTCTCAGTTAAGCATTTTATGATGGAACAAACTAAGAATCCTATGTCATAAGAGTCTGTGACCACATAAAGCATCCACCACCAGTCCATGTTGATGACTCTCCAGGCTGGAGCAGACTCAGCAAACTGGTCTCCCATGAGGTATTCCGTGGAGGAGTGAGGACTGCAATTACTGCACTGGTAGAAGTTTCTAGGTGACATTGCAGGTGAACTAGTGGCTGGCAATACACGAGTCAGACCTTCTCAGCCTACAAAGGGATTTCTCTTTCTTTGTGAACTTGGTGGGTCTAGCAGAAAAGGGAACTGGGCAAAATAGGTTACCCACATTGTGAAAAACAGTTTCTTCTTTTAGAAGTCTGTCCATAAAGGACACTGCAAACTGAACTCATCCTTAAAGAAGAGGCAGACCCACTTTACCTAAAGCAGGCAAATTCATCAGCTTCTTGCCACAGCAGCAACAAAAGCTTTAGTTGGTTATAAGGAGACCTACTAAGGAAACCATCATAAAGATTATTTAGCACAACCTCCTCAATTCTAAAATCAGGGAGCTCTGTCAGCTTTTCCACAGCCTGATCCACAAGGGAGAAGTAGAAATGAAAAAGTTGTTATTAGTTAAGGGTCACTGCCCCAAAGTGGCAGAGTAAATGTCATCTTTCCCCCTCAGTCCAAAGTTTTGAAGTCTTTATCAAGCAGTAAAGTTAAAGGTGCTGTGGTCTCTAAGACTTGTACTAGATAAAGAGATCACATAGGAATCTTCCCCGAGACACTTTGTTAAGTTAGTTTATGAATTCCAGTGACAGAGTTATAGAGGACAATCCAGTTCTTGGGACCTGAAGAAGCTGAACATAAATGCTTTCAGACTGCATAAAATCACATATTTTGAGGAAAGGTTCCATGGGAGAATAACCCAAATTTCATAATTCTTTTTGACTGTATACTAGTTAAGGTATCTCTAAAGAGAATACAAAGAAGCAACATACTAGTTCATTGTGGGCTTCACACACAGGAAAGGGGTCATCTTCAAAGGTGCTGTAGAGAAGTGAAGTGAGGTATAATTATGCAGATCTAGCTCAGATCCAACAGTGCTTGGATCCTGAGACTGCCATTCTAAATGGGAAACTGAGGATGATGGAGACCTTCTCTTACCTCCAATTCCAAAAGGGGTTTGGTTTGGGTGTACCCAAAAATGACTAAAGAGGGAATAACTGGAAAGTATCCAAGTTCTTTGGCACTCAGTGTAGAACATGACAGAGGTGTCGCTATGTTGTGATAGCCTTGCAGAGAGCCTGACATTTGTTCAAAGCATGCCAAGGATGTCCTCCTGCTCCCATAATCCCCACCAAATATTATATATATGTCCAGTACCTGGACCCCCACTGAACAGCTGGATGGTATGGGAGGGCCCATAGAAGTCTTCTCACCTCTAGCTGGTAAACATTTCTTGATTCGGGGTGGAAGAGACCATATAAATAAATCCCAACTCCCAAGTTCAACCACAAAACTTTACTGAAGATTTAAGTGGGCTTTCTTGCATAAGCTGGCAAGGCATGATCATTTTTAATTTGCACAGACGCAGAATAGTCACTGTTGGCATCATGGGGATATGTCCCCTGTGGTGCTTTCTAGGGTTGTCCCTCCAATATTTCTCTCATCAGCTGGCAAACATGAAACTAATTCCATGTTAGTTGAAGGAGCTTTGTAACTCATAACAAATGTTAGTCAGACTTTGAAGGAGGAGGCTTTGATTGATGTCGGACTTGTCAATCCCTTACCTTCTCTAATCAGTCTAGCACATTAATATCATACAAAGCACCATCCTTCTGACAACTGCACTGAGAACCCTGCATGGTTGCCATATTTCCTTAAGTCATAAAGGTCTTAAGTTTCATTCCTTATCTCCTTTTGGTGGCCTATTTCAAGATGTGAACTTCTGGCAATACTTCACTTGGTGTTCTTTTCTTTTTTGCATTAAAGATAATGTTAGCACAAATCCCAGACAACAACATATCTTAAAAGTTTTATGCATTTCAGACAATAAATGCAGAAAGTGGGAACTTTTTGATAATTTACATCAGGCCTGAGATCGAAACTGTATGTGAGCAACACAAAAGAATTGGGAGATCAAAAGCTGACAGTGCCCTTCTTGCTAGGTACATGATGTCACAAACCTGTTCCAGCCATGTATGCATACATTACTGAGAGTGGAAGTTATAGAAAATCCCAATATTTAACAAACTGGAGATATCAGAGAAGAAAACAGCAACAATTACACGTTGCAGCAAGTCGCCAATGTCATATAATTTGGTTCTAGAGTATCTCGAATGACTATGTTTCTCAAGAACAAATCAAGAATTACCCACTGAAGACTCCTAAAGTGAAGCATATGACAGACAGCTGCAATGCCATAGAATGCATAGAGCTAATAGGGGAGATTTTGCCATCACCCACTCCAACAGTCTTGTGGCCTTGGCACAGAGGGTATGATCATGTACCACTTTTCTTTTTGATGGAGTAAATTACTTCAGTGTTATCTGTCCTGTGAGGAAAGGCCTAATGACTCTATCACCACTCTAGTCTCAATAAAAACTACAAGAAAACCCCAGCCAAGATAGAGTTTTTACTGTGTGATACCTTAAAACCCTTGTAAAGGAAGCCATGAGATATATGTAAATGACCCCTTAAGGACATCAAGTGTTTCAGCACATGGCTTCTGAATGTCCATGACTTTTTTACTTTTTAAGTTTTTATGGTTGCATTCAGGCCAATAAAGCCAAACTCCACTAGTTGTGGAATTGCATGTTTCAGCCTTTTTACTGACCTCGTCAGCACAGCATAAGTGGATAAGCTTGGCTATACTTCAGAAACACAGGGTCTTTAAACCAAGCAGATGCCCATACAGATTAAGGTGCCGGCAAAATATCTTAACATCCAAATCAAAGGGTAAAAAGTACATACAGACAGGCCATTCAGGAAAAAAAACTCATCCAAGCTAGAAATTGTACTTTGTGATACCTTAAACTTCTTGTAATGGAGCCCTATGGGATATATGCAAATGACCCTTTTAAGGCTATCAAGTGTTTCAGCTACATGACTTCTGAATATCCATAACTTTTTTTTACTTTTTAAGTCTTTATGGTAATATTCAGGCCAATAAAGCCAAACCCCATTAGCTGTGGACATGCATGTTCCAGCCTTTTACTGACCTCACTAGCACAACATAAGTACCCATACAGATTAAGGTGCCTGCAAAATATCTCGACTAACATCCAAACCAAAGGGTAAAAAAGACACACGGACAAACTATTCAATAAAAACTACAAGAAAAACTCAGCCAAGTTAGAGTTTTTACTGTGCGATATCTTAACCTACCTGTAAGGAGGTTTGAAATTTGGAAATACAGGTTAGCTAATTCTACCCACTAATAGAGAAAAGATTTATAGTCTCAAGTTCTTCAAAAGCTGTAATTTTCATATCAGAATTTCAACTGCTTGGTTAAGGGAGAAGAGATTTCAATATAAGTCACTCAAGAAATGGTAATCAGGATTCTTGTGTTTAAAAAAGACATCCAATCATTAATATCTAGTATGCAGGATGTATTACTAAAAATGGACAAACTGGATAACAAAATAGAAACTTCAAAGAAGATTCCAGAAAGAAGATGGAACATATAGAAATTCTTATGAAAAAACAAAGTGCATAAATCAGCAGTAATGAAGAAGCTTTAAATGATCGTGAAGGCAGAATAACTAAAGATGAGTTTCAAACTGAATTTTTTTTAATAAAACAACTGTCTCATAAAGTTAATGATTTAGAAAGCAGAGTGAAACAAAAATAACATTAGAATTTATGGCACACTTGAAGAGTATGAGGGAGACAACATAATAAACCTAACAACCTGGCTACATAAAACATTAAATCTACCTGAAACCTTATCTTTTGGAATTGAAAAGGTACATAGATCCCTGAAACCACCTTCAATGAAGGAAAACTCAGCACACCATTCAATTATAGTTAAGGTTATGTCCTGGTTAGAAAAAAATCATATATTAAAAACAGCATAGTTCAGCCCTCCTATTAAAACAGGTGAACATGTAGTCAGATTTGACTACCAGGTTACACCTCATACCATGCTTTTCGGCCCCAAAACTTGGACCGAACCAAAAAAGGAGGGGGAGTATCAATATTCGTCAAAGATAACCACACCTCCAGGTTGGTGGCACAGCACGAAGCATCAGAGACTGTCCATGTGCAACTAACAGTGGGTAAAACTGCCTTCCAGTTTATAGCCTGCTACAGACCACCCTCCCAAACGCAGGAACCCCACTCGGGCTTCTTGAGAACAATGGAAAATATGAAGGCCTCTCCAAACACCATTATATTGGGTGACTTCAACTACCCAAACATAGACTGGGAGCATTAGCTCCAACACCCTAGCTCAAATGTTCCTAGAATTTATAAACTCAAATGCTATGGAACAACTTGTTACCACTCCCACAAGAGGGGAAAACATACTGGACCTGATCATCACCAACATGGGGACTCTATGCTCCAGACCAGAAGTGTATCCCTCACTGGTAAGATCAGACCATAAACTAATCTCACTGGATATTCACATCCCGACTCCACCCCCTGCCCAGAAAACCACAGTGAAAAACTTCTCTAAAGCAAATTTCACACTCCTCAAAACCGAGGAAAATACAGCCCAGACCACAGAATTCTTTATAAACGCATTCTATGAACACCTTCAGGAATGCATGGATCATGCAATCCCAAATAAAACCAAGACCCAATCCTCCAAAGGCAGACGTCCTGTCTGGTGGACCCCAGCCATAAACAAACTATACAATAGAAGGAGGAAGCTACTATATGATAGAGCAAAATCCCAAAAAGGGAAGGCACCTCTGATCAGTATTAGCAAAAAACTATGGGCACTCATAAATCGTCTAAGGCCAGCTTCGAGAGAAAAATTGCACAGGACACTAAGGATAATCACAAGGCTTTCTTTAGTTATGTTAGGAACCTGGGCGGGAATTCCCAGATATGCTCAGAATTAGTCCAAAATGACAAAAAATACACCGAATCCACAGACATTGCCAACATCCTAGCGGACAGGTTCAGCGCAAACTTCTCCTCCCCCCCCACCAAAAGGGCAAATATCTATCCCAGCAGAGTGCAGCCCCCCTGACATCTCAGATGCTCAGGTAAGAACCGCCCTCTCCAAAGCAAAAAACACAGCATCAATGGGACCAGATGGTGTCCCGGGCTGCGTCCTACATGAACTCCAAGAAGAGCTAAACCCAAACATAAAACTACTGTTCAATCTCAGCCTTACTACAGGATATGTACCCAAAGAGTGGCATACAGCAACAGTGGTCCCTCTCCACAAAGGTGGTGCCTCAACGGATCCTGGAAACTATCACCCCATAAGCCTGACTAGCTTGGTCTGCAAAGCTATTGAAAGGATCATCATGGACCTCAAAAATAAAGATATTGGGGACCTACAGACACTGGATCCTACCCAGTTTGGCTTTGTTAAGGGCAGATCCTGCCTCTTAAACCTGGTCGATTTCTTTGAAACAGTCACCAAGGCCATTGACGAGGGGAAGGTGGTCCACACAGCCTACCTGGACCTTGCAAAAGCCTTTGATACAATACCCCACTCGGGCATTATAGATAAGCTCACCAGCTTAAATATAAACCCCTATGTCACTAGATGGGTTGCAAACTGACTCAAGGACAGAACCCACATGGTTAGAATTGCTGGAGCCATGTCAGACTCCAAACCAGTTACACGTGGTGTTCCACAAGGCTCAGTCCTGGGACCTCTCCTGCTCAGTATATATTTCTCGGAGGTACAGGCCAACACGGAAGGACTGTGGCTGACCAAGTTCGCAAATGACTGCAAACTGGGCACCATAATTGACTCTCCAGCCAACAAAAGCATCCTCCAAAAGGGCCTCATAGAAAAAGACAACTGGTGCCAGAGCCATGGCCTCAAGCTAAACGCCATAAAGTGTGTAGTCATCCCCTTTGGCAAAAACAAAGTGCCCACAAATTACCACATAGGTGATAATCCATTAAGTACAGACGAAGTAATTAGGGACCTGGGGACCCAAGTTGATAGCAATCTCTTATTTGACAACCACGTGGCCAAAGTGGTTAGAAAAACATTTTATATAGCCCACCTAATCATGAAGGAATTCACATCTAGATCAGGGGAGATCATCGTGCCTCTTTACTCATCTCTCATCAGGCCCATAATTGAGTACAATGCCCCTTTTGGGATGTACCTTACCAGACACCTGCAGCAACTGGAAAGACCCCAAAAGTACCTCACCAAGAGGATCAAAGGGCTCAAACAGATGCCATATGCTGCCCGGTTAAAGAAACTCCAGCTCTACTCAGTGGCATACCACCTGCTCAGAGGTGACCTGTGCCTGACGTATAAGGCCATGTCCATCCCGGAATTAAGGGACATGCTGCACCTCAAAAAATCCAAATCCCATCGAGCTACACGCTCGAGAGACTTGAACCTCAGCACTGAAATAAATAGGACATGCTGGAGGGACAGATTCATAACCCAGAGGCTCCCTTCACTCTGGAATAAAATCCCAGTCCAGGTTAGGCAGAGTACCTCAATGACTCTCTTCAAGAGGGAGATTGTAGGTTTACCCCAGGTATCACTTCTGTGTCACTGTTAGACAGAGGCACAGTATACTAACCTCAAAAAAGGGCATAGCAAAATTAAATTAAAATGGGTGGTGAAAGCGAAACATACTCTGGCTAGGCTTATAAATGCCCTAGGGCAGATAGCCTAGTATGAACCTATGAACCTATCAGACTGGCAGGAGAAACCGTAGGAAATTGTCTATTCATATTTGTCAGAAGAGGGAGAGAGACCAGAGAGAGCTCCTGTGTAACACATTCATTTCACATGTAGTTTATGAAGCAATTAACACTTAAAAAAAGCTTATGAACAAAAGAATATTCCAGCTGTGTGAAAATGCTTGATTCTTGTTTGCCTTGCTTCCTGCCTGCTCCTTAATCTGTTTTGAAGAAAATCTAGGTCAAAGTTCATCACTGATGTCCGTGAAAAACAGGAGGGAACTTAACTTTCTTTTTCATATATGTAAGAAATCTACTGAAAACATCTTTTAAAAAATATTTAAAAGTGAAGAATTGGTAAAACAACTATAGTAATGTTTTACGTTGAGCTTTTGCTGACATATAATTTGCTTACATTTTTCTAAGTGTTAATAGCTTATGCTGTAGGCTTATTAACTCTAACTGTACATATTAATAGAAAGAAGTAAACTTAGATGTTTGCTACTGATTATAACAGTTTAAAAGAATTAAGAAGAATGAAAAGCTTACACTGGATAATATCAGCTGCTTTTTGCTGTGAATTGTCATTTTCACATGCTGTAGTCAAATTCTAATGTCAGGATATAAAGCTTAGATCAGAAAAGCAGTTCACAATGGCTAAAAACACACATTCAAATTAAACAAGTAAGAATTGTTTTATATATAGTCAAGGATTCTTGTAATACTAGAATTAACAAGCACAGTAAACATCTTATGAATAATATGCAAATGCACAAGGAATGAAATATCTACCATGTAAGATTAATAAAAGAATAGTATCAGTATGTTAAGAAATATATATACACATCATGTAATCTCTAATAGAGAACTGTTGATTAAATAGCTCTCTGGGAGATTTTAGAAATAGAACTTATATAGAATAAGGTGGAATATTAGTGGACAAATAAAACAGAAAAATATATTTAAATAAATTACTTATAAAAAAGATATGTATTATATATACCTGTATATGACAGAAATGTGAATGTACAAGATCTCATAACGTACATAGAAAATCATATAAAAATATTTGAAATTATACTGAAAGCTGAAATTTGAAGCTTGGTCTTGTGAAAGAGCAAACACAGACCATCAAAAGTAACAATACATACTATAAATGTGGAGCAGACATATATATATATATATATATATATATATATATATATATGTAAAAATACATGCAGAATATATATATATATATATATATATATAAAAACATAATGTGTACACACCCGTTAAAGTGCCAAGTTTTTGTGATATAAAAAAATGAGACCACAGTAAATCATTTCAAAACTTTACCCACCTTTAATGTGACCTATACCCTGTGCAATTCAATTGAAAAACAAGCAAATCTGTTAGCGGAAAAAATATAAAAAATAAAAAATGTACAGTAAGCTGGTTGCATAAGTGTGCACACCCTTAAACTAATACTTTGTTGAAGCACCTTTTGATTTAATTACAACATTCAGTCTTTTTGGGTACACACCTGCTGTCAATTAGAGAGATTCTGATTAACCCCAAATAAAGTTTAGCTGTCCTAGTAGGATTTTCCTGACATTTACTCAGTTGCCTGCTACAGCAAAAGCCATCGTTCGCAGAGAGCTTACAAAACATCAAAGGGATCTCATTGTTGAAAGGTATCAGTCAGGAGAAGGGTACAAACATTTTCCACAGCATTGGATGTACAGCGGTGGTGGTGCTGCGGTAGCGTTGTCGCCTCACAGTAAGACGCTGTCCGGTTCAATTCTCAGCTAGAGCATCTTCTGCGTGGAGACATGCGTGAATGGGCATACCTTCACTGAAGGTTGTGGGTCAGGGTTGGTAACTCGGCACGTAAAAATCAACTACCAATCATTAGCGGACCGGAGTTCCACTGTGGCGACCTCTAACCGGGAAAAGCTGAAAGACACAACAACACAACATTGGATGTACCGCGGAACACAGTGAAGACAGTCATCAAAAAGTGAAGAAAATATGGGACAACAGTGACGTTGCAAAGAACTGGATGTCCTTCCAAAATTGATGAAAAGACAAGACAAAAACAGGTCAGGGAGGCTGCCAAGAGACCTACAGCAACACTGAAGGAGCTGCAGGAATTTCTGGCAAGTACTGGTTGTGTACTACATGTGACACCAATCTCCTGTATTCTCCATATGTCTGGACTATGGGGTAGGGTTGCAAGATGGAAGCCTTTTCTTACACAGAAAAACATCCAGGCCTGGCTAAAATTTGCAAAACAATACATCATGTCTCCCAAAAGCATGTGGGAAAATGTGTTATGATCTGTTGAGACCAAGGTTGAACTTTTTGGCCACAATTTCAAAAGGTATGTTTGGTGCAAAAACAACACTTTGTATCACCAAAAGAACACCATCCCCATAGTGAAGCATGGTGGTGGCAGTATTGTGCTTTGGGGTTGCTATTCTTCAGTTGGAATTGGGGCTTTAGTCAAGGTGGAGAAAATTATGAACAAATACAAATACCAAATAGCAAATACCAGTCACTTTTGGCCCAAAACCTTCAGGCGTCTGTTAGAAAGATGAAGATGAATTTCACCTTTCAACACGGCGATGACTCCAAACATTCATCCAAATAAACAAAAGAATGGCTTCACCAAAAGAAAATTAAAGTTTTGGAATGGCCAAGCCAGAGCCCAGACCTAAACCCAATAGAAAATCTATGGGGTGACCTGAAGAGGGTTGTGCACAAGAGATGCCCTTGCAATCTAACAGAGTTGGAGCGCTTTTGCAAGGAAGAGTGGCCACATATTGCCAAGTCAAGATGTGTCATGCCGATAGGCTCCTACACAAGAAGACTGAATGCTGTAATTAAATCAAAAGGTACTTCAACAAAGTATTAGTTTAAGGGTGTTCACACTTATGCAATCAGCTTATTATACATTTTTTAGTTTTTATATTTTTTCCTCTAACAGATTTTTTTGTTTTTCAATTGAATTGTACAGGTTATAGGTCATGTTAAAGGTGGGAAAAGTTTTGAAATGATTTATTGTGGCCTCATTTTTTTATATCACAAAAAAATAGCATTTTAATAGGGGTGTGTACACTTTTTATATCCACTGTATATACAGGCAAAATAAATAGTTGTAAACTAGTCTGCCATTAGGAAATGACACTATGATCCCTACTCCAGCAATCCCCAGCTCAGATAAGGCCATATCCACACTCCAGGGTGCTGGGGAGCCCTTCTTAATTTAAGATGGTTAGATCTGAGTTCAAGTGTCTGAAAAACAGGCTAGATTTAGCAAGTCTGGATCTTGTCTATGCTAACTAAGCAATATTTCAGTGGAAAGCAAGTGCAGGTAATATGCAGGCACAAACAGTAAAAACAGTCAAAAAGACACAAATTAATGCAGTAAAACAGCAAAATACAAATGAAAAAGTGCAGATCAAACTCAAAATAAGCTCAATTTCTTGCTCTTAGCTTTAGATGTCTTGGATTCAAGAAGATACATGCCGGACCTCTGGCAAAGGACACCAAACACAGAGCAGCTCCGGTTAATTGCAAGCAAAGGAAGTGGGTTTAGCTGGATAGTTCCTTCGATACCTGAGAACTGAGGCAAGAACATTTTGCTTGAAATCTTGCATCTTTATTTAAAATATGATTTAATTTATTCATATATTGTATTACATTTCAATTCTTGTCATTTTTGTAATCATTTTAAAAAAATCTTAATAAAATATTTTAAGCAGATTACACACAGTACAGATACAACATGTCTGTAAAAGAAAGTAAAGTTGTGTAAGTAATCTTGCCATAACAGTAGGTGTTTGTCTGTCTGTCTGCAATGGCAGGAAACCTCTGAAGGGCTTGACACCCCAACCTGTCTTTTTATTCAGTTTAGCTCAAGTTGACTGATGGTTTGGTCACTTGGAAGATACTCTGAAGTTTTGGAAGCTGAGGTAAGCTAAGGCTACTGCAGCAGAGATAAATTTGATGAACATATGCTGATAAAAATATCAAGAACCAAGCACATGAGACTAGAAGACGTAGAGTGAAAGGTGAATTTTTAATACAGGACACAGTGATTGAAACTATAGATTCCATTTCAGCACCTGCATATATTGCTAGATCCAGCTTTCTAATCATATCAACCAATTGGTTAATAATAGTTAGATAAATATAGGTTATATATAAAGATTTATAAAGTCTATGAAATCAGAAATTAAATCATTGTAAGTTACATTATACATAAACTACAGTATGGAATAACAACACAGAAACTTTATAAGAAAACAACCATGAGTAAATTGAAAAGAGTACAGCGGAAATACACCAACAGCATCAATGGATGTGAAAATTTAAGTTATTATGAAAGACTAAAATATCTGTACTTGTACAGTGCCCCATATGGATATTTAGGAGGAGACCTTGCATCAGGCATTTACTGACAACTGCCTCTCGGAATGTTTGGGGTTATCAAAAAGTAGTAGAGAAACATCAAACAATCTAAGTAGAAGACTATACTGGAATGAGAAATGTACTAATTGATTGTCTGAGAGAGTAGCTGGTGCATGGAATAGACTTCTTATTTTGGCTTTTCCCAGTTAGGGGTCGCCACAGCAGATCACCTGTCTGCTCATGATTGGCAGTGAAGTTTTCCACTGTCGAGTGAGTGGAAGGCACACACATGCACGCACTCACGCCTAGGGCCAATTTAGAGTATCCAAGCCACCTACAGCATGTCTTTGGGATGTGGGAGGAAACCAGAGCACCTGGCAGAATCCCACGCAACCACAGGGAGGACATGCAGACTCTGCACAGAAGGCACCCCAGCCAAGAATCGAACCAGAAAACCTCATGCTGTGAGGTGGTAACGCTAACAGCTGCACCAAGAAGAAGACGACTAATTTAGATAATTTTAAGAAAAACCTGTACACTTATTATAGAAAAGACTGTTGCGGTATATTGGCAGGTTAGACAGGCATTATTCCCCATGCCTGAAATAACTGTATGTATGGCCAGGGAGCCCAAAGAAAATTTTCAGTCTTTTCAAAGTGATAGCTTTGCAACCTTTAACCCCTTCCAAAATGGTCTCATTCAAGAGTATGACTTTTATTTTCCACTGCCCACTTATCCTGAGGCTGAATCACTGACTGATGTGAAATGATGAAAATGTAAAGAATAAGTCAGAAAATAGTACTTGTTATATCCAATCCAGCAGCGCAGGAGAATGGTGCTAATCTTGAGTTTTTGGTCACTTAATGATCTTAACTTTTCGTGAATCAGCAGGAATTGTATGCTGTTGCTGGGTCTGAACAGTTTGAACAGTTTTGGATAGCAGAAACAAGTAGACCTGACACTCTGGGTGCTTTTTACTTGTGAGTCTGCTGAACTTAAGCAACTGTGCTTCATTAGCACAGTACATTACCATCCATGGATCATTAACTAACAGCAAGTTTACTTCTTCAATAAACTCTTAATGATCATATATTTAAACAATCATAAACCAACCAGGCAGTAGCTCTTATATTCCCACACTAAGGTCATTATCCAGAGCTGTTCCCTTCAAAATGCAGGGGACTCTACTGACCTGACAACTTTTTTTTCTATTACCTTTCTCACCCCTCAAAAAAAAAAAATCCTTGAGAAGTGCATTCCCATCTAATTACCTACTCTCTAACAGTGCTCATCATGGTTTCTGATGCAGCAATGACAGAAATGCATATCTTAATTTCATGGAGTACCTCAAACGTAAGTTCACTACAGGTAAAGCAAATATCTTAGTCTTACTCAAATCTGTCAAAAAGTAGCATACACCGTAAACTACAACATTATGCTGTCAAGTCTAGCATACTGCTGCCTCCAAAATCATTAAACTAATTAGTCTGCTGGTTAATTTGGAAACAAAACCCAAGGAATTTCTTGGAATGCTGTGTTTCCATTGCAGCTGATACAAATGGGTTTTCCTTGAGGACCAGCACTCAACCCACCCATTTCAAAATTGTTAGCGGTAAATCCTCTCACTGTGACTTTGCAAGTCAGTCAGGCAGAGGTACGGGACAAGAAACAAAGGAGAGAAAAAATGACAACAGGCAATAATACACCTGTTCTTTGCTGTTATATTCATAGACAGTATTTGGCACAGTGAGAATTAGTATGGAAAGTGATGATGCTCAGGTAGGAGGAGACTGAGAGAAACAGGTAGTAAGGTCATATTGTAGCATATGCAAATGCCTACATACTGACATGAAATGAGTTCCCCAATACAATGAGGGGCAGTAATTATACAAACATAGCTGAATGAGTCATAGACAAACAGGAGTGTTGCACCATGAGTTTCACCTATTCTGAACACTAGGACTTGATGATAGGACACTACAGTGCTTGCAATAAGACTAGATGAAAATATCAGTGGGCACCCTCATTGCCAGTTCTTGCAACACAGTGCACCATGGCTCTTCATGCCACTGCAGTTGGTACCATCAATACTTAGCCTACCACCAAACCGGCTAACTAGCAGATGGTGCACCATTTCATGCTGAGAAGGGTATCATACAGGAGCTTGTTGATTTATATCACTCATGCAGTTTCAGGGGATATCTGCAGACAACCCATCCAGTGGATACTAAGACATGTAGCTTTATCTATTCTAGCTAAAAGAACCAGTGATCTAAAGGGGTATATGTTAGGAATTTCACAAGCATCAA
Source organism: Protopterus annectens (assembly GCF_019279795.1). Taxonomy (NCBI): domain Eukaryota; kingdom Metazoa; phylum Chordata; order Ceratodontiformes; family Protopteridae; genus Protopterus; species Protopterus annectens. The sequence goes on from NC_056749.1 coordinate 622,720,031, forward strand.
CTCCTCATATCCTATACCAGTTCCTTGACATTATGTGGAGGAGCATATATAGTTTCCAGGGAATGCAGAGAAGTGAAACTGAGGTTATGTACTTACCATAATCCTGGATCCTTTTATCCTGGTCTAGCTAATATCTGTTGTATACATAACTGCTTATCACATCCAATCTGGCCCTGCTAGACCTCCAAGCCTCAAGCACCTTTTAAGATTTTTTTCTCCTACTAAAATCTCACTGTGCACTGAATCTCCAAAGATTGCAACCGCTAATGGGAGAGAACTATGAATTATAAAACGATATAAGAAAGACAGAAGAGCTTCAGAACAGTGTGCCAGGTCCTCAAGAAGAAGTGAGAATTTGAATGGAGGACATCATATAGGACAGACGAGGATGAAAAGACCCAGCATTATGGTAAACACATAACTTCCATATCCTATTTATATGGTCTGTCCAATCCTACTGTTAGGTCAGAATCCCAAGCCACCTGAAACCCCAGGTGGTATAATGACATAATATTCTTAAGGACCGTCACCTCAGAGGAAGCCCTAGGTCTGTACAGTATATCCAGTTCATAGAGTTTTGAAAAGGTGTGCAACATAGACCAAGCTGATGCAGTACAAATTTTATCTACAATGGAATTTTTGAAAAAGACTATTGAAGTAGCAATCTATCTTGTACAATGTGCCTTGGGATTATCTGGATTAAAATTTGTTTTGTGATTTACAGGAAAATTTTATTTATTTATTTCAATTTATTTAACATTTGTTTACTGGGAAAGTCCGACTTGGAACAAAGCCAATTTTCAACAGAGGCCCAGGGAGAAATATTCCAGACGTATGTCTTTGTAACATGGGAGGAAACCGGAGCACCTGGAGAAAACCCACATGAACGCAGGGAGACCATGCAGACTCCGCACAGAAGGCACTCCAGCTGAGAATCGAACTGGAGAACCTGCTGTGAGGCAACAACGCACCACTGCCCCACCCAAATGAAATACAATCATATCGCCAGCTGAACAAGGTTGCTTTAGACACTTTTTGTCCTAAATTGTTAGTAGCAAAGGAAATGAACAATTTTTTTATGTTCTTTGATTTTTTTTCAAATCAACATATTTATTAAACTGTTCAAGCCTACTCTAAATTACAATAAACATAGAACATTATCAATCGAACAACCAAAATATTCAAATAATGATATAAAATATACATCCAGGTAATGATGAATGATAGCTGCACATTAACAAGACTAACCATAGTTGATAACTATATACAAAATGAGTAAATGTACAGGTCTTATGCAAGTTGATGAATTAACAGAAAGTGTCCAGGTGGCTATAATATAATGGATAAAGAATATTTAACATGTTATTTAAAAACTTTAGAGTTAATGCAGAAAACACAAGTAGAAAAGCGCACTGAGATTATAAAGCTTTATAAACGGAGTATTCTACTGCACCCATAAATACTCAAAGCCTAAAATGAAGAAAGACAACAAAGAATTGATATTCTTTCTTAAGTTAAAGAAGAATCAATATTATAGACAGAAGTCCTGCTGTATGTTTTGTAAAGTTTACTATCCTTTTGTATAATCCGAGACTTAAGCTCCTCTGTGGATAAACATCCTAGGTTCTTCCACTCAGAGGTAATAGAAAACTCACTCCATGGCTTCCAGCTGTAAAATCAATCCAGTCTGACAGGATGACGAGGAACTACGGATCTGGGGCAGATTAACCTAGGCAAAGAAACAGGTTTGGGGAACATTTATTCCCATTGCTACTTCTACCAAGCTGCTATGGTAAGCCATATTTTTGAAGCCAGTGTGCAATCCCAAATTTATGAAGCATGCTGAGCTGATGCAAGCCAACTGCAAGTCATATCCCACTGCTGGTTATTCCAGCTGTCAGCTTAGGCATATAAATCCAATAACATTATGAATCAGATACACTATCTTCTCATAAAAACTTATAAAAAGCCCTATGTGGAGTGTTGCAGGAGTCACACAAACTTTTAAAAGTATGTAAAACATGCTTGTCATCTAGTACAGTGGTTAGGTTGTGTAGCTAATTTATACACCAGGCTTTCCATTCATCATGAACTATTGGGTGTTCTTCACTCATAAAATAATTACCCCACACTGGTATCACTGATCTCCTTATATAAAATCAAGTTATAATCTTTGAAAGTGATTTTAGTGCCATGTGATTGCAATGTGAAGTATGTCAATTCCTCAAATATTCTGGCAAGCATCTGGGGTACCAGCTAAGGCCCCATGATGATAATGTATGTCTCAGCATACCTTCTATAATGGCCCAAATTAGATTATGATCTAAGGAAAAAAAAAAGTTTAGCTAGTTGAAAGGCACTAGCATAGCTTTCTCAATCTGGAATGCCCGGACCCACATAGATTCACCTCTCACGTTCTTATTGTTTTGCACTTACCATTCCAGACAAAGGCATCTAATAGTTTCTCTTCTATTTTAAGGTAAGGATGAGCAAGTGGGGTAGGCTTATACCAGCAAACAAAAAACAACAGTGGGGAAATCTTAATGATGGCACTATGCCCCATTAAAGACAGAGGTAATTTCCTCCATGAATAAATCCAAATAAAGGCTTTATCCTAAATGTTTTGTAGATTAATAGTTAACATGTTGGGAATATCAGGGATCAAAACTAACCCCCCAAACCTGGAATTCTTTAACATCTATTGGAAACAAAGTATATAGTCAGGGTATATATGGAGATTTTGTATCTGAATTAATTGAGATTATGCCAATTTTAGCTAGATTCACCCATAAACCAAAGACAGCCCTGAATTTCTCCAATAACACATGTATAGCAGGAATGTCTTGAATTGACTTATTTGACAAAATTAAGCAGTCATATACAAACAAACAAAAGCACTAAACCATCTTGCTATTGTGGCTGCCTGATTCATCAGTCTATTAAGTGGTTCTGTAACTAATAAAAGCAAGGCAGAAGACAGAGGGCAACCCTGATGGGTGCCTCTTTGTAGAGGGAAGGGCTCTAAAACAGTATTGTTGGTAAGCACTGCTGTAGATGGTGCTGTTTAAAGAGCTTTAACCATATGCAAAAATTCTTCTGGAAACAGCACAGGTTCCATGACTAAGTAAATAGGCAAAATTCATTGAATCAAAAGCTTTTTCTTAATATAAAAACGGGCTACAGATGGCTTAGGTACATTTTTAAGCCCTTGAAAATATAACAGGGTGCTGAAATGATCAACACTACTCCTCTCTTGAATAAAACCACCACAGTGTGTATAGAATAAGATGGGGCAAAATTCCTTCTAGCCTCTTAGTTAAAATGTTGGCGTAAAGTTTACTATTCACACCAAGGAGGGATATGCACCTGTAGTTACTAAGTTCAAGGGATCTTTGTTGGGTTTAGGGAGAAAAATTGCAGAAGAGAGAGGGAAATAGTTACTACATTGTGTATGCTGAAGAGTTAGAGAGTAACTCCAATCCTGGGGTTAATTCTTGATGTAAGGCACCGAACCCATCAGGCTCATGGCCTTTTCCTGGTTTCATAGACTTAATTGCTCAGACTACTTCACCACTAATAATAGGCACCCTAAGAAGGGCCCTATGAGGGGCTGAAAGAGTAGAAAGGTTAATTCTCTGAAGCAGTGAATGAAGATGATCCTCTATAGAGTGTAAAAAGGATTGAAATGCGTCATTAATCTCTTTGCTTGTACTAAGGTATTTGAGATTCTCCCACCCAAGATGACAGATAACCTTTTTCTAAGTTTAATCTTATGTATCTTCAATTTACCAGGCCTATTTCCTTTGGTTCATGATTGAGTAGCTGCTCTTTCGATACAAAGTTGTGCTTTAGATTTTAGAGATATATTGAGGCTTTCATGTAAAGTTTATATTTTAAGAGATATCAGGTTGTGAAATGAGGTCAAATGGCTTTCTAAATCAGTGATACTACTTCTAAAGGATTCTAATAGTGTGCATTTAGCCCAAGTACAAATGCTGCAGAGTTCCAGTTAAAGCGATTACCACCATACTACAACTGGCATACTCTTAGGGGGAGATTGAGAAAAAGTGTTTCAAAGTGGCCTGAAGTTGAGTTTTGATGTTTGTCTTGAAGAGTTAATGGGTTCATTCTCCAGCTACCTCGGGGGGGGGGGGGGTAGCAAGAGAAACTGTCTCATGGTTGGTATGATGTGGATATATACAAAACTGGCTAAGCCTGCTGAGATGAAGTAATCTATATGACTACTGGTCACCCCCTAAAGGGGAGCTGTATGTAAATAAAGCTTCTGCCAGATACGTCATACTGCGAATATCAACAAGACCCCAAATGCTGCTGACTTCATGGATAGTGTTTTGAGCTTTGATAATGGAATTCACTATAAGGAGTAGTTCTATCACGTATAGGCTGATCACTACATTAACATCTCCTGCTAATCTAACCCTATTAAGACCACATCCCAGTGTTTCCTCCATTGTGAATAACTCCACAAAAATCTAGGCAATCTCTGTTGGGACCATGTAGTAGTTCATCTTTCTGTACTGAGTGCAAAACTATTACAATGTTGCTTAGCCATATTATACTCTTGAGCAAAGAATATGTCATATTTTCTTCCATAGCCATTGTCTAATCAAAGTTCCCTTCTAAAGAGAAGACAGACCTCTAACATTTAACATAATTGCAATACTATACAGTTATATATACAAAGAACAATTACAAATATTAAACAGAAAACACTTAGTCTGCAAACAATCTATTAACAAAATAACACTTTTCCCAAATGCCAGAAATGCCAGGAAATATAGACTGTAAGGAAAAAAGAAACTCAGATTTAACAGTAATACTATGCACATTCAGTATATCTGATATGTTCACTTCCCACACTGGGTAAGTAATAATCTAAGTAATAGCTGTGATCTCACTCAGAAAGAAAACAAAAAAAGCACAACCAGTTACCAGTAGCTTCAATAAGGTCATGTATGTGGTCTAGGTAACTTCTTTAATTTTGAAAATTACTTTGCTAGATTTGAGCCTTTGATGTCATTAACTTTTTCAATGTCAACTTGGGACCTAAGGACAAAGTGGATGCCTTGAATGACCCAGTAGAGGCTGATTTACCAAGTCGATCTATAGCAGTACTTTGCAACATGGCAGTAGTTATCTCTAGAAGATACCAGAGCTAACTTCTCAGCCACTTCATTAGTGTCTGCAAACAATTGCTTAGCTGCCAGATTCCTATTACATGCAGGAACTATTATTGGCCTCCATGTAATGAAAGCAATCACGGCTATCTGGTGAGTACAATTTCCTAAGTTCATGATCCTGAGAAATTGCAGCAGATTTTTCAGGTCCAGTCAACAGTTTAGGCCTTTCTGGCAGAAGAAAGTTAAACTTCTCTAGATCAGTAACATCCATATCCCATTGGGGCATCTTGCTAACAGTGGTCCTAAGCATGAATGCAAGAACAAGCATCCTATGCATGCTAGAAACTTTTTCACTGATTATGCAATTTAATTTTGTGTGTAGCTGGATAACATATTGCGGAAGGTACAAAATACTTTCTGCCCACAAAGAATAAAAAGCTTCTCTTCCTTTGCTATTTTTAAAAATAGCTATCTGTCCTCTTCATTTGAAAGGCAAAAAGTGATTTGTATTGGTGGACCACCATTTTTAGGAGCACAGAGAACACTGTGCTCTTTAAATGACTATAGAAGTTGGGGGTATTAAGTGTAACGTTCAGACAAATATTTTTCCCAGAGAATAAACCATATTTCCTTCATCCGTACCTTCCTTTAAGCTCATAAGTCTCAAGTTATGTCTGCTGTGAGTTTCTATGAAGATGAGCCTGTTTAAACAGTTTCAGCTCCCAGCTGTGTTAGGTAATGGCTGCAGCATTTTCCTGCAGAGCAGATGCATGCAGACTAATTGCCGATTTAAAGAAAAGCAGTCTTAGTGGTGCATGCATTCTCTTTAATATGCTAGGTTTATTTTTTATTATTCTTTTTTATTTGTTGTACAGCAAAAATCTGCACTAAAAGTGTCTAGTTTGATTGCAATGTCAGAAGCAGCAGTCTTTGAGATCGGGATGTTCTGTGGATGAATAGATGTCTGCAGAAAGTCTTGCAATGTTGCTGCCATTATTGCTGTTTAACACCACACTGGTGGGAAAAAAAAAAGAAACAATAAAAATCTTGATAAAAAACACTCCACTAGGGGAGAGTAATTCCACCGCAACATGGAGCCAAGATGGAGAAAGAAGTACGTGCCATGGTATCTTAATTTCATCCCCCTTATCTTCTCTGAACACTTTCATTCCATGGAAATAGAATCTCTGATGTCTATGAATGCCATAGGATATGAAGAAAATAATCTTTTGGTAGAATGGTTAAAAAAAGAAACACAGGCAAATGCATAGGTCGAATCAAATTGGTCAACAAAGCAATGCTGCGAATAAAGGAATGACGACTTTGGAGGGATACTCTCTCTTTATGGAAGATCAAGTATATAGGACTGGAAGATAAGGCTTGAAATTCTTCTTGCGGATATAATTGCTACCAAGAACAAGATTTTCCTGGACAGGAATTTTAGCTGTGCTGATGCTGCTGGCTCAAATTTTTTTTTTCTGTGTTATATGTTTCTAAGGCAAAACTGAAGTCTGAGGTGGAACCAGGTCCTTTACTGGAGGATGCAGAAGGAAGGTTCCTTTCAAAACCCCCTTGCATAATTTATAAGTGGTAACATAATGAAAGTCAATGCATTATGTAAGTTGGATATTGATGCCAGCTGCACTTTGATGGGGAGTAACTCAAACCTACATCAATTAAATCTAACAGAAACTAGGAATTCATGAATGAAAGCACAGAAGGGATGAATGCCCTAATTTGTTGACCACATATAGAGAAGCAGTTTCATCTGCTTTTTAAACTCAAAGTAGATTCTTTTTGCAAAGCAGAAAGGATGAAAATCACACTGTGAGATAATAAAGAATCATTAGCCATTAAGGGAATTACAGAAACCAAGCAGTTAATTTCAGGTTATGTCTAGGTGAGGCTAAACAGACAAACATCTAAGAAGATCAGAATGGGGATCTAGAAGCCATTGGTGCTTGGTTAGGTGAATCCACAAAAAATACCAAACAAAACTATCTACACGAAAAACACAATGGAGCCAACAGCTATGAGTGAAATCTCTTTTTCACTCAGCTGTTGGCTCTGTTGTGTTTTTTCATGCTTTGTTAGGTAAAGCCCGAGCAAGGGAAACCAAAGTTGCCGTGGCCAGCATGAAGCAATGAGGATCACCATGGGCTGCATGCAGCTGTTTTCTGTAAAACATTTTTAAACACCTTTATTATATTATCACTTAAGACACTGTAACAAATACATTAACAGAATACAAACAATATTAACAATTTTCCTTTTCCTGCATTATATATTAACATTTTTCTTTCTTACAATCAGTCTAACATTATAGAAAATGCTCAGTTTCTACCTTCTCTTAAACCTTATTCCTCCTCCTGATTATTATTCTGCATGAGTCGTTCCCACAAAATAAATTTGTGTAATTTGTTCCCTTCACTTTCTAGAAGCCACTGACAGTTCTTTTATCTCCTTTACAATATTCAGTATTTGAGTTACAGCCAGTTTAGGTTTTGATTTCCATTTTCTAATAATTTTTTTTAGTAGCCAATAGTATTAAATTTACTAAGATCTTATTATCTGAAGGCAATTCAGATTCTATATCCCAGCTGAAAAGAATAATTTCCTTAGTTACAGCCATTTGCTCCTCCATTTCTGACAAGAGTACTTTATAGGGAATTTTTGCAATCTACCATATTGTTACACTGCCAAAAGACATTTCTGTTTACATCTCTCATTCTCATCACACTTCCTGAATTTGCTATCTACCTGAGGAAATCACTGAAGTTTGCTTGGAGTATAAAAATACCCATGAAAAAAGTTTCTAGCAAAAAAAAAAAAAAAAAACTTATGGACTTCATTGCATACATGGAAGCTATACAGATTTCTTTCCATTGTTCCTTTTCTAACCTCCTCTGAATGATTCTTATAGTTATCATGCAAAATGTCATATGCCTACTAATTATCCCCTTAAACAGCAGCTTCTAGACTCACCTAAAAACTCTGCCAGTGCTGGTCTTTCACTTAGCACTCTCCTATCCCTTTCTCTTTGTCTGTACACTAATAAGAATCCTTGGTAGGGAAGGCAGTCCTTAACCTACACGCCAAACATCTGCTTGGCCACATCTCACTCTATTACCTTTCCCACTCTCCTTATATGCTCCCAATACCTTGGTTACTTTGTTGATTTTCTCTACTAAATTGCAGTCCCTTCTTGCCTATGTTCTATACACCTGCTTGCCACCATCCCTATTGGCAGTGTCTTCTTTCTTCATTTCTGTGCTAGCTTAGTTCTCAGAATATTCTCTGCTACTTTATAAACATATTTTGTATAGTGGTTGTTATTCTCCTTAAGAATCCACATCCAAAATCTTACTTTCCCTTTTTTACTCTCCCCACATTTCATCATCCCCTTCCACTTATATAATCTTCTGCTAGTGTTATGTATATGAACCCTAGCTTCATTACTCTAATGTATCCCTTCAAATCAGGTAATCCTAAACTATCTTGTTCTCTGGGAAGAATCAACTTATCCCACTTAAATCTTGCCCACATCCCCTCCTCAATAATGTTGTTCAACTCTTTGTTAATTATTGTCCTGGTTGATAAAAATATGTCTGACCTATATATAAAACAGAAAAGATTCCCAGTGTTTTTATCTTACTATCCATATCCATAATCAAGAGGTTCCAGTTTCTCAGATTTTATATTTTAGTCTCTTCTCAAACATTCTTAGCTGTCATCACAGTACAACAAAATAGTTCATCTTATCATGTCCCCATAAATATAAGTACTGTTGATCCAATTCATGTGTGGCTGTGCAGTTAACTGGTAAAGTCTTTGTTTCCTTCTTCATTAATTTTACATCCCCAAAACACTTGAAACGGTCTCAGAATAGTTCACAACACTAAAATGTCAATTTCTGGATTTATCAAGTACAAATTATCTTTTTGATTAGCATACCAGTTATATTCTTGAAATTTGTGAGTACTTTATTGTCTTTGGCAGCGGTGTCTCTAAATATAAAGCAAATAAGGGGAAAGAGGACACCCCTGCCTGGTTCCGCTCTTCAAACACAGATTGTCAAAGAGGTACCTTCCCAACTTAATTCTTGTCTTAAACCCTTCATATATCCTATATAATTAATCTTATTATTCTATCAGAGAATACAAATGCTTCCACTGTACTACTTGTACAATTCCAGCTAACTCTATTGAATGCTTTCTCTGCATTAGGACCAGTCAGCAATATATTTTGTAAACCTTTTGATATTAGCAGAAAAGGAGGAAGGCACAGGGAAGTTTGGTGGCCCACTATCCTACTACAACATCTCTCAGGGACTGTCCTTCCAGAGAGATCAGGACAAAGTAGTTGTGCTTTGTGTTGGCCAGGGACACAGAGAGATCACAGCAAGGCTGGTCCCAGCAGTTAAATATCTGATGACCTACTGCAGGATTGAGAGACCACTCATGAGGCATTCAGGATGAATTTGCTGAGCCTGTATACCCAAGGCATTTAGCCTTCCCAGAATGTGCACTGCAATAAGAACGTGATACGAAGCAATTGCCCACTGTCATGGCCTCTTAGCAACGAGAAAAGGAGCTTGCTCTTCCTTGTTTGTTCAAATACCACACTACACACATATGAATGGAAATCACTCCCGGAGGTTAAAGGTCCAGAAAATCCCACACTGTCAGGAGGACCACTTTAATTTCCATCATACTGAGGTGAAGATCTGCCTCTGCTTGATTCCAAGTTCCTTGAAACATCCTTCATTGAAATGACTCCCCACCCTAAAGAGAAGGCAAACATGATGATCACCCCAGGAAGAGGAAGAACAAACAATTTGCCTACATAAATTTTTGAAGAGGTTAGCCATCATTTCAAATGAGCCTTGCAGAGCAGAGTGATAATTATGGGGACTGAAGGGTGGTCTGAAGTCCTGTGACCACTGAACTTGAGTAACCACTGTGGCTTGTACATGTAAAACAACATGCCCGTGAAGTACAAGGACTACTGTCGAATACATCAATCCTAGGACTTTGGAGTACTAAGACTGCTGATGAATAGTCACTCAGAAGACACTGGATTGCCGCTCCGAGCATCCGGATTCTGAGTAAAGGAAGACAGATTGTGCATTCTGTTGTGTCGGGAGTCTCTGATAGTATAAAGGCCGTTCTGACTGACGATAATTGACAGAGATACATAAGGATAGGCAGAGCCATAAGTAGTAGTCTCTGAATTTGATGAGAGAAACCTGGTCACAGCAGCAAGAAGACAATGATATAAATATGGGAACATACTGATCCTTTTGAGTCTCAGGTGGGCTGTGACTTCTTTCATGCACTTGGTGAAAGCATGGGAGGGCTGTGATAAGGCCTAAGGGCAGGGCTCTGAACTAAAAATGGTTGGCCCCTAGCTGAAATTGAAGAAATCTCCTGGATATCTTTGCAAACTTTATGTGGAAATAGGCATCCTGGAGATCTACCATGTATATCCAACTGTTTTTTTAAAGCAAGGCAAAATCACACAGGAACCATTCTGAAGGGGGCACTTTTTGATGTGAATATTTAGGCTGTTGCGGTATAAAATGGGACCCAGTTCCTTGTTGGAAAAAGAGTATAATACAGCTTCTGGATACAATTTTGTTCACCCAGCAATCCTGCATGATGGCCATCCTTGCAGTTTAACTGGCAAGATATACAGCCATGACTGTCTCCAGAGGGGAACAATTAGACAAGGCTTCAGTGATGTTTCTGTTGTTTGCTTAAAAGGGCCCCTGTAATGTCTGATTTTTGTGGACCTCTTCAACCTCTAGGTTAGCATTCACTGGAGGGCCTGCCTCTGCCATGGTCACCCATCTGAGGTGGAGTCAAAGGGCTGATGCTGGGATTTCTTGAATCATAGGGATTTGGACCACTTCTGAATCCTGTTGTACAATATTTGAGGGGTTGCAAATTTGAAGCCTATGGCAAAGTCAATTTCCTGCTTGCACCTCAATAATTTTTCTTTCACAGCATGACCAAATAAGGAGGTAATATGATATGAGGTATTTGTGAAGGACATCTTAAAACTGTCCACAAAGTCACAAATGTGGGGCCAGGCCTAACATCTCATAGTAATACATGTGACTGCCTCCCTTGTTACCCCATTACCAGTGCTATTTATGGGCAACATGAAGAGGCTGGAAGTGATCACCACCACCACTGTAGCCTTTGTTCTCTACACTCTGGAGTGGATGGCTTTATCAGAGACTCTAAAGTTTGTTTCATTACATTTCTTTGGAAAAAGTTAGTGGGTCAGGCATAATTCAATTCTGTTAGGACAAAAGTGCCAGAGGTATATGCACAATCCTCCATTCAAACCACTGTTCTGGACTCCTTCTTAGGTGGAAGGACAGCAGCTGCAACATCAGACAGCTCTCACTTGGTAGTTGATATCACAGTGTCTACCAGCAGCCCCTTGAACCAGTGCTGCCTGTCCTTAGAAGTACAGAATCTTATGAGGCTTTCTCAGGATTGCTTCCAAGAGTGAGGTTCCTGCCATTCCCTCCTTGTGGCCAAATCTATCAGAACATGGGCAGGAGGTACCACCTGGAGGTAAAAGGTGAAGATGTGAGAACACTGCCTCACCCTGAAATGGTAGGTCCATAGGTCAGAATCCCTTCCTGATAATCCATGTTAGTGTCAGACATCAATGATTCTGCAGTGGAGTCCATGCAATTTGAGGCTGTCCTGCTTTGACCCTGGGACATATAATGAGCTAGAGGAGATTGAAGGATATCTGTGGGTGTAGCCATCACTGTTGGAAGCTGTGCAGATGCCCTTGGGGACAGGAAACAGTCTTTTCCATCACAACAAAAGCAGCCCCAGATCAGCTAGCACTGTAAACTCTGACCCAGGGCCATGGAAGTCCCCACCAAAGTGGAACATAAATGACAGAGAGGAAGGGACCATTGATACTGATGGGCTGGAGGGCTTCAAGGAGGAGATCAGAGTCAACAAACTGAAGGCCAAGTTCCCAAACACCAAAAAGGGCACCAGCCACGTCAGTGCCAAAGACAGCCCTGAAGACCTGGTATGAAGCAGTAGGTCTTGATACTCAGTTGACACTGAATGTCAGCATTAAGTAAACTGGATGTGAGAGATTCAGTGCCAAGGCAAGGGTACTGGTCAGAGCCAGATGTACAGGATCTGAATGAAACATTGGCTCTGTCAAAGGAAAAAACTTCAAAGACCAATTCACGTAAGGTTCAAGCAAGGCACCCTTTATTAACTTGCAGCGAGGACACAAAGCATGCTGGCAGAATGGTTTGTCTGAACATTAATAATTAGTATGGCATTTTTATACAGTTCTTTCCATGTCACACAAAAATGTTACTTCTATTGTTGACGTAGTTAGACACAGCTTTCTGTATTGTTCTACAGAAAATGTTACTAGACTAATTGCTGACTAGTTGAGAATAACTGCTGATTTACAAAACATTTGAGAAAAGCAACCTGGCCTTGGGGCTTATTTTAACCCACCACAAACTTTCAATTCTTCAATTGTGCAGTTCTAATATATGTGTTACATTTTGCCTAGATTCAAGGTACATTTCTAGCTTAGGTACAAGTAATGCTGACTACGGTTTATACTTTCAAGCATCCATTGTGTTCTTATCAAAGCTTCTAGCAGCTGTGTACTTTCTCATGGCATAAGCAGAAAATCAATAACTCTTTGTTAAGTCTCATGACACTAGTAGAAATGAAACACTTATTATTATTTTCATAACCTTAGCAGAAATCGAATGCTTCTTAAGTTTCTAATAGCTGTGCAGATTCATGCAGTGTGAACAGAATAAATGTATTAACCCTTTTAAACCTCGAATGCACTAAACATGCATATTAACAATACATATTTTTCTAACATTTCCCCCCTTTTAATACTTTTATTCTACTTTCAAAATAAGCATAAACAGTTTTTTTTTCTTCCCCTAACCTCTTCCTACTCAGGATCTGCAGTTAAGAGAGTCATTCAGTTTAAACTTATGAAAGCATTTTAAATTTTTTAGCAATTCTTCAAGTTCAGCACCTTGGTATAAGGTTTCTGAAACTGACATGTCTATAAAGTCTTTAATCAGTCTTTTCATGCAGGGGATGCAGCAACACACACATACCACCAGCAGGATCATTCCTACACAGATGGCAATCAGGATGTTCATTAAGATACTGCCCCACCCCCAAACAATCTCTGGAAAAAGTCCGTCAATGGATTTGGTCCTGGCTTGGTCATATCTGACACCTGCTGAATTAACTCAAGGTGATTGTCTATCTCGTGTTTGTGGTCAGGAATATACGAACAGCACTCCTCCTGGATTAAAGTGCAAGTACCTCCTCTCGCCACTAGGGTGAAGTCAAGAGCCATGCGGTTTTGAAGCACTACAGTTCTCATGGCAGTCAGTTCATTAATCACCAATTCTAGGGCAGAAAAGGTTGCATTGCTCATTATTTTGAGAAGTTTAGACAGTTTTCTCAGTTCCCAGATTGATTTTGTTGCTCCATATGCTGGCAGTACACCTGCCCACGAGATGATGGTATCACCCAAGTCCATATGTGACAGTCCATTTTTCCCTAAGCTCACAGCATGATGGTTTTTCCAGCCCGTATTGATTTGCCCCACTGGATTGACAGACTTCTTGATTTCTCATCGAACATTCTGAATTTTCCCCTGAGGTAAAACTGCTCTGTGTCATATGGCTGGAACCAGGTACCCCAAATAACAACTGCCGGACCAATTCTCAGGTAACCACTTATATGCTTTCCTACCACATACAAAGTAGCAATCTTCTACTTTGGTAGTAACTTTACTATGTCCTGGCTCTGGATGAAACATTTGTCAACTATAATCAGTTGTTTATAGAGGTCAGCATTATGTTTTACTTCATCAGTTGTCCTATGCATCAGTTCAAAAAATGAATCATAGCTTGTGTTGCAATAGGAACCTGTGTTATCAGTTTTATTGTAGCATCTATAGGGAACAGTCACATTGCAATTGCTTCAACCCACCTGAACTGTATAATTTTTGTAAAAACACACAGTCCCCTTCTGTCGAACAGACAAGTGCAATGCTACTTTATCTTGTGATGTGACATCTGATGTATCATATACTAAGTTTTCCCAGGTCTTGTTGGCTCCTAGGAGGACTGAAGTTAAGAATAACCCCCTGTATGCTGTTGGCAAAGCTGTGCAAATCCAGCAATTCGAAACATTGAAGGTCTCAGCATACACATATTTGATTGCCTGGTAAGTGTTGAAGTTTGGGGTGCAACTCTCCACGCTTATTCAGTTCAGTTTGTGCGGCTGGGAAAAGGAATGGCCACAACAAAAAGATTATTGTCACTAGTACAATCAACAGGTTGATTATGCAATACTTCTGAGGAAACGGTTGTTCTGCATTCCTGTTTTCTCTGACTCTTCCGAGTAGGTGTATTTGGATTTTTCTGGATTCCATCATTTTTGCTTTTGACATGTGATCTTACTCTCTGCCCTAATAGGACCTTCAGCTCTGATGGTTTCTTCACTGGGGATGAGACGGATCAGTCCTATTGATCTGAACCCCCCTTTGTAGCCAGACTTTGTGCTGAGGGCCCTGATGGAGAGGTAAGATTTTTGTCCAGTTCAAAGTTTTTAACTAGTTTGCAGTGTGTCAAGTGGATCCACGAAGCTCACTCTGCTATCTTGACTGCAGTGGGTGTCAAAAGAAGCACCTGGTATGGACCTTCCCCACCTTGGTGTCGACCAATTCTTCTTCTTTATGACTTTTATCCACACCCAGTCCCCGGGTGTCACTGCCACCTCTGATGTCTCGGTTTGCTTTCTATCTGAAACAGAATTTGACTGCAACAGATGTTTAGAATTCATGACTTTCTTTATATATTCAGCTAGTGTAAAATCAGCTTCCTGGTCTGAGGACATGAGAAGTTTCCACTGGGGTGTATAATAAGCCCTTCCAAATAGTTTTTCAAAAGGAGTCGATCCTTTTGCAGTCAGAACAGTCCTCATACTCAACAGTGCCAGGGGCAAACAATACAACCAATTCTTTCCTGTCTCAGCTATTAACTTTCTCAATTTGTTTTTTAATATACCATTATGCCTTTCAACTAGCCCTGCAGATTGCGGATGGTATGCACAATGATTTTTTTAAAGAAATACCAAAATGCTTACTTAACTGCTGTATGGTTTGGTTTAAAAAGTGTGTACCATTGTCACTGTAGATCCTTTCCAGAATGCCGAATCTAGGGATGATTTCTTTGACAAGTACTTTTGCCACTGTGGCTGCATCTGGATTTTTGATTGGAAAGGCTTCTACCCATCTGGAAAACATATCTACAACAACAAGACAATACTTCGTATTTTCACATTTGTTCAATTCTATGAAATCCATACAGATAGTGTGAAACGGATATGGTGGTGTAGGGAAACTCCCTTGCTTGGGCTTTAACGCCCCTTGTGCATGATGTTTGTTGCAAATTTGACACGTCAAACAAACTTTTTCAGAGTACTTTGCAAATCCGTACGTTGTGAACACCTGGTTCACCAGCTGTACCATCCCCCCTGTTGAGACATGGCACTGCCCATGGCTCAACAAAGCTGCATATCTAAACAAATTAGATGGTAGTATCGGTTTCCCTTCTTTAGAGATGTATAGTCCCTTTTCAAGAATTGTTCCTCGTTTTACCCATCTTTGTTTTTCAGCTTGCGTAGTGAGTGTCTACATTGTTTTCAACATTTCTAAGTCTAAAATCTCACAGGGTTGTAGTTCCTCATTTAAAAGAAATACTTCTGTAGCTGCTTGTTTTGCAGATGTATCAGCCCTTGCATTACCTTTTAAAATTCTATCTTGTTGCTTGGTGTGAGCTGTGCGTTTACAAATAGCTATTTTCTGAGGTAACTGAATGGATTCTAAAAGATCTAAAATAAACTGTGCATGATTTATAGGTTTGCCAGTAGATGTTATCATTCCTCGGTTTTTCCACTGTTGTGCAAAAACATGTACAGTAGAAAAAGCGTACTGGCTGTCAGTAAAAATGTTTACACATTTACCCTTTGCTAAGATACATGCCCATGTCAAGGCAATCAATTCTGCTGCCTGTGCAGATACATTGTGTGGTAAAGGTTTTGCTTCTATAATCTCAGTGTCAGAAACTACTGCATATCCTACTAGGTTCTGTCCTGCAGGACCCCTTTTGCATGAACCATCCATGTAGTATGTCACCTTTGCATCATCCAAGGGGACATCTGTGAGATCTTTTCTAGGTAGTGTTTTTTGCTCAATTACCTGCAGGCAGCGGTGTGGTGTGCCGTCTGCAGGGGTTGGGAGCAGAGTAGAACGGTTCAAAGTCATGCATCGCTCAATTGTCATGTGAGGTTGGCTCAACAATATAGTCATACAGGAAAGATGCCTAGCAGGGGAAAGATATGCCACCTTTTCTTGTAGGAAAATAATCGCGACTGCATGAGGCACTCTCAAAGTGAGAGGGTTCATAGGTTCATACTATGCTATCTGCCCAAGGGCATTTATAAGCCTAGCCCATAGTTATGTGGCTTTCGCCACCCCTTTAGTTTGAATAAAACTATGCCTATTATTTTGCTGTGCCTCTGTCAAGCAGTGACACTGAAGTAATCCCTGGGGTATATCTGCGATCTCCCATCCATTGGTCAAGATTCCTCTTGAACAAGGCCAGTGAGGTGCTCTGCCTCACATGTACCGGGATTTTGTTCCACAGCATAGGGAGTCTCTGGGTGATGAATCTGTCCCTCCAGCATGTTCTATTAATAACCGTGTCAAGGTTTAAGTCTCCCGCCCTTATGGTTCTGAGAGATCTAGATTTTTTGAGGTGAAGCATATTCATCAAATCTGGGTTTGACATGGCCTTATATGTCAGGCACAGGTCACCTCTGAGCAAGCGGTATGAGACTGAATAGAGCTGGAGTTCTTTCAGTTGGGCAGCATAAGACATATTTTTGAGACCCTTTATCCTTTTGGTGAGGAACTTTTGGGGCCTTTCCAGCTGCTGCAGGTGTAGGGTCAGATACATTCTGAATGGGGCATTGTACTCAATCATAGGTCTAATGAGTGATGAGTACAGGGGGATGATGACCTCCCTTGATCTAGATGTGAATCCCTTCATGATCAGGTGGGCAATGTAGAAGGTTTTCCTAACTACTTTAGGAACATGAGCGTCAAACGAAAGGCTACTGTCAACCTGGGTCCCCAGATCCCTGATGACGTCTTCTGTGCTCAGTGGATTGCCACCTATATGGTAGCTAGGGGTAACCTTGTTTTTCCCGAAGGGTATGACTATGCATTTCTTGTCGTTTAACTTTAGGCCATGGCTCTGGCACCAGTTATCCGTTTCTGTGAGGCCCTTCTGAAGGATATCTGTGTCAGATGTGTTTTCGACTATGGCGCCCAGTTTGCAGTCATCTGCAAACTTTGTCAGCCATAAGCCTCCTGTGTTTACTTGTACTTCAGAAAAGTAGATGCCGAACAAGAGTGGACCCAGGACTGAGCCCTGTGGGACACCACTTGTGACAGGCTTTGAGTCTGACATGGCTCCAGCAACTCTGACCCTGTGGGTTCTGTCACTTAGCCAGTTTGCAACCCATCTTGTGATGTATGGGTTTACATTCAAGCTGATGAGTTTTTCGATGATACCTGAGTGGGGTATTGTGTCGAAGGCCTTTGCCAGGTCGAAGTAGGCTGTATGGACTGCCTTTCCCTCATCAATGGCCTTGGTGACTGTCTCGAAAAGTCAACCAAGTTTAAAAGGCATGATCTGCCTTTGACAAAGGCAAACTGGGTTGGATCCAAAGTCTGCAAGTTCCCTATGTCTTTATTTATGAGTTCCATTATGATCCTCTCCATGGCTTTGCAGATAAGGCTTGTCAAGCTAATGGGATGGTAATTTCCAGGGTCGGTGGAGGCACCGCCCTTGTGAAGTGGGACCACAGTCGCCGTGCGCCACTCCTTGGGTACGTATCCTAAGGTGAGGCTAAGATTAAACAGCTGTCCTAACTGCGGGTTTAATTCCTCATTGAGTTCATGGAGCACACAGCCGGGGACACCATCCGTTTTTTGCCTTGGAGAGAGCAGTTCTCACCTGGGCGTTGGAGATGTTTGGAGGGCTACAATCCTCTGGTATAGATATCTATCCTTTTGGGGGGGGGGAGTTTGCACTGAACCTGTCAGCCAGTATGTTGGCAATGTGTGTAGGTTCAGTAATCTTCACATCATTTTGAACTAATTCTGAGCATATCTGGGAGTTTCCTCCTAGGTTTCTAACATAGCTAAAGAAGGCCTTATGATTGTCTTTTGAGTCCTTGGCGATTTTTCTCTCAAAATTTGCCTTGGATGGTTTTATGAGAGCTCTTAGTTTTTTACTTATAATGATCAAAGGTGTCTTACCTTTCAAGGATTTTGCTCTATCTTGTAGTAGCTTCCTCCTTTGTTGTAGAGCTTGTTTATGGCTGGGGTCCACCAGACTGGACGCTTGCCTTTGGTACAAAGAGTCTTAGTTTTGTTTGGGATTGCCTGATCCATGCAGTCCTGTAGGTGCTGGTAGAAGGCATTTGTAAGTGATTCAGCGGTTTGAGTAATGTTTACCACTGGCTCAGGGGCCTTAAAGGAGACCACACTAGTTTTAGAAGTGTAAAGTCGGCTTTTTGAGAAGTTTTTCACTGTGGTCTTTTTATTTCAGGTGGGGCGGGATGAGGACCTCCAGCGAGATTAGTTTATGATCTGATCTCACCAGTGAGGGGTATACTTCCGGTGTTGAACATTGTGATCCCATGTTCGTGATGATGAGATCAAGTATGTTTTCTCCTCTTGTGGGGATGGTGACTAGTTGTTCCATGGCATTTGAGTTTATGAACTCCAGGAACCTTTGGGCTATAGTGTTTGGGCTTGAGTAGTGTTCCCAGTCTATATTAGGGTAGTTGAAGTCACCTAGTATGATGGTGTTTGGAGATACATTTATCCCCTCCAATGTTTTCAGGAAGGCCATGTGAGGTTCCTGAGTTTGAGAGGGTGGCCTGTAACATGCTACAAATTACAGAGCAGTCTTGCCTATGGTTAATTGCACCTGGATGGTCTCCGATGCATCATGCGCTGCCACCAACCTTGAGGAGTGGGTGTCCTTTATGAATATGGACACCCCCCCTCCTTTCTTGGTGTTGTCCGGATTTTGGGGCTGGAACGCATGATATGAGGTGAAACCTGATAGTGCTGGGGTGCTCTCAGGAGCCTTGAACCAGGTTTCTGTCACAGCACAGACATCGATGTTCTCCATACTGAGAAGGGCCTCGAGTGCGTGCATCTTGAGATTGAGACTTCTGGCATTGAGCAGCATTACCCTTAGTTTTTTTCCTTTTTAATGTTCTAGGGTGGTAGGTTTAGAATTTGAGCCTTGCCTAAAAATAAGACTACTGAGGCCAAAGCCTGTACTGCCATTGCAGCTGCAATGACTGCTTGTACACAGTGGGGTAAGGACCGTGCCACTGGATCTAGTTGTGATGAATAGTAAGCAATGGGGCATTGCTTATCCCCATGCTGTTGTGTTAATACTGATGTCATGTAACCCTGCTTACAATCTACAGTTTGGAAAAAACGTTTATGGTAGTTTGGTAATCCTAGAACTAATGAGGATGCTATCAACTGCTTCAGTTTGCAGAAAGCAGATTCTGCTTCTGGTGTCCATTGTAATAAATCCTGTGCTGCCATAGGCTTCTTATATATAAGGTCAGTTAGCGGTGCAGATTCCAAAGCATAGTTTGGAATCCACCTCCGGCAAAAATTAGTTGTACCCAGGAAGGACATCATTTCCTTCTTGGTAGTGGGTTTTGCTGCTTGCAAAATTGCTACTTTTCTGTCCTCATCTAATGTTCTACCTTCCTTGGATATTACATATCCCAGGTATTTGACTTGTTTTTTTTCCAAAGCTGCAGTTTATTTTTATTTACCTTATGTGCTTCAGCGGCTAAGAATTGTAGAAGTGCTATGGTATCTTCTCTACAATCCTGCTGGGTGGGGGCTGCCAGCAAGATGTCATCGACATAAAGTAAAATCTGACTGCCTCTTGGTGGGGTGAATCCCACCAAGTTACTTGCCATTTCTTGTGAGAATATTGTTGGACTTTCACAATATCCCTGTGGTAGTTGCGTATATGTATACCTTTTCCCCTGAAATGTGAATGCAAACCAATACTGGCTATCAGGGTGCATCGGTATCGAAAGGAATGCATTTCTGATGTCTACCACAGAAAAATACTTCTGTTGAGGTTTTAAATCATTCAACAGGGGGTGTGGGTCTGGCACTGTAGGTTCCCTTGGTATTACTGCATCATTTACAGCTTGTAAATCTTGGACCATACGCCATTCTCCATTTGCTTTTTTAACTGGAAATAAGGGTGTGTTACATGGTGAATCGGGAGATTTTACTAGTATCCCTCCTTTAAGTAAGGCTGCTATAATAGGCTTTATTCCTGCCTCTGCATCTTTTCTTAAGGGTTACTGTCTTTTTTGTGGTCTAAATGTTGACTTTGGTGCGATAGTTACTGGTCCCGCTGTACGAATAAGTCCTACAACTGATTTTCCTGTTGACCAGAGAGTCTCTGGTATATTTTGTAAGGCATTCTCTTCCTCCTTTAATAGGAGTGCTAATCAGCTGTCCTTGCTAGACTGCAAGTGCACGGCTGGGTGGGTCTGAGTTATCCAATTCAACTTCTGTATTTGCATTCCCTGTTCTGACAGTTCTAATTCTGCCTGTTTCTCCCATCTCGTGACTTTTTCTTCTAGGTCTGCCCATTCTATATTTCTGTTTTTGGTTAAGCTAACATGTGGTAATCGATTAGATTTATAAAGTGCAAAGAGCTCCTGGGGCAACGAACAGCTGGCTACACTGTTCCCTTCTGTGTCCCAGTACAGGTTACGTAATATCAATCTGTTTGCATGATTTTTAAACAATTCTTGCTCATATTCCTTATCAGGTCCTGGTGTGTTACAATAATACAGGGTACAGTGCAACAAGTGTTGCTTATCAATGTCAAGGGAGGGGAACTTGCTGATGGCTACATTCATTAATTCTTCAGTCACAGTCCCTGGACCAGTTGTAACCAAGTCCTGGCTGTACCAATAAAAATGTCACCCTCCGATTGCACTGCAAAGGTATCAATTTGTCACTGTGCTTCCATACCCTGCATGGTTGGGACTACTGCTATACCAAATAGTTGCATGAGGTCTCTGCCCAAGAGGTTTACTGGGCATTTTGCAGAAACAACAATTTTGCTTTTTTGTGTTGATCCTGAAACTGGATCAGTTATTGCAATGTCATTGGAGAGTGGCTCTCAATACAGCTGTCCATTAGCTGCTTTTACCAGTATGTAATCAGGTGACTCCGTGTTTTCTGGCAGTTTGGAGGGATGTATCAGGGTTCGTGATGCCCCTGAGTCACACAAGAATTTGACTTCCCACCCTTCTACCAAGAGTGTAACTTCTGGTTTTGTGTCTGCTAAATAGAGCTCCAAGCTCAATAAAGCTAGGTCTAATATTTCATTTTCTTCATTGTCACTTACTTCCTGCACTTCCTCTATCTCTTCTGTCACATCCTCTACTCCTATCACATTCTCATTTGTCCTTTCTACACTATCCCCTTCAAGTGATTCCTGACTACCATATAGTCAGTCTTCACCCTCCTTGTCTTCCGTGGTTGCCTTCTTGTTTTTCCTGCAATCCTTTGCCAAGTGTCCCTTTTTACCGCATTTAAAACATTCACCTCTTTTCTTTCACCCTTCAAAGTCCTCTGATCGTTGATCAGATTGTTTGTTTCCCTGTGCATTTTTCTTGCCCTTTTTCTCAGACTGTACTACATAAACTTCTGCTCCATCTTCTACAGAAAATACTTGAGCTTTCTTTTTCTTTTTGCTATTAAAATGCCTTTTGGCATGCCTAGCATATTCAAGTAATGACTGTAACCTGCTTGTATGATGGTCTACCATGTGTTTTGTAATAAAACTGCTTATAGGTGCAATACTGCCCTGTAAAAATGCATTCTTTAACTGCTGTTCATATGCGGAATCTTGTGTTTGATCTTCAGGAACCGGCATTCCACAGTGGTTATTAAAACATTCTAATAGTCTGGCATAATACCGGTCAATAGTTTCACCTTCTTGTTGGATGCATTGATTATTGCAAGTCCAGTCTGCCCTAGGCTTCCATTTTTCAGAGATGCGGTCTGCAAGACCTTTTACTCTGTTGTCTAATTCTGCACTGCTATGTGGGAGGGGTCTTTGTGCAGCATCATGGGGATTCCAGTTGCCACTAATCATGTGCCAATCTGGCCCCACAATTTGTCTAACTACTTTTTCTATCTCTTCTCCATTTAAGTTATAACTCAGCCTCATTCCTTGTAAATCTTATGAGAATTTTCTAAAATTAACTTTTGGATGGGGAATTCCCTCAGTGACTTTCCGGATATCTTCCTGAGTCCAGGGTCTATACACTAAAATATTTGGGTCCTGATTATCTTGTCCTGCCTGAGGATTGGGTACTTCTATAAGTGGGCATATTTCTTCTTCACTCATAGATCATGAATTCTTAACCATTTGATATAACTCGATGCCTTCATTTGAGTTACCTGCCCTTGTTCGAGACCTGGTCTTGATGGGATCTCTAATATACGGTTTTATTTTCATAATGCCTCTTTCTTCAGTGACTACAGAATATCGTGGGGGTGGACTAACTTGTTCACTTGCTTCATTCTGGTAAGGGAGGTGGAGGTGCTGATGCTATTACTAAGTTATTGTCCTCCTCATCTAAAAACATTGTTTTTGAATTGTTGTTCTTTTGTTCCCTGTGGTTTACTTCCTCAATCCACCTGTGTGCCTGAGGCATTCCTAATTTACGTTGCTTTTTTACCCGACCTTTGGAATCGGTTTTGAGCTGTTCGACAAGTTTGATAAGTGAGGATTTTTCTAATTTTCCGTCTAATTCATATTTATTAACCTATTTTGAATAATATTTAATATTGTCGGCGCACTGCGACTGCATGTATTTTGCGTCTTCTGTTAACGGCGGATTTTGGGGTCCTTTTGTGCAATTATTACCCATTTTGTTCTACCCTTTGATCGTTATGTAACTTCTCTTATTTTTAACGTGGTACCATGGATTTTGTTATAGTCTCTTCAGAATGACTGCCTACTTATTCTGTTTCTCCTGATCTATGACAAGACAGTAATCTTTTCTGTCCCTGACTTGTTAGAAAAATACAGTCCTGACAAAAACAATACAAATCTAGTCCCTGATCTAAAACAGAAAACAGAGAAAAGTAGATTCACCTTACCTGAGCCTACGTGATTGATCACCTGATTCGCGGAGACCCATCCTTCAGTCGCAGATCAGAAAGTGGCTGGCCTCTTTTGAATGACAATTCAGTCGGAGGGCTTTTCAAATAAGAAGAACCGATTTGGTTTCTTCCCCATACGGTTTCAACCACCTGGCCCGTCTGATCCGAGGTGAAGAGAGGGTTCCGGTCCAAAGGACCAATCTGTCAAAGGAAAAAACTTCAAAGACCAATTCACGTAAGGTTCAAGAGGCACCCTTTATTAACTTGCAGCAAGGAGACAAAGCATGCTGGCAGAATGGTTTGTCTGAACATTAATAAATAGTATGGCATTTTTATACAGTTCTTTCCATGTCACACAGATATGTTACTTCTATTGCTGATGTAGTTAGACACAGTTTTCTGTATTGTTCTATAGAAAATGTTACTAGACTAATTGCTGACTAGTTGAGAATAACTGCTGATTTACAAAACATTTGAGAAAAACAACCTGGCCTTGGGGCTTATTTTAGCCCACCACAAACTTTCAATTCTTCAATTGTGCAGTTCTAACATACGTGTTACATTTTACCTAGATTCAAGCTTAGGTACAAGTAATGCTTACTACGGTTTATACTTTCAAGCATCCATTGTGTTCTTATCAAAGCTTCGAGCAGCTGTGTACTTTCTCACGGCATAAGCAGAAAATCAATAACTCTTTAAGTCTCATGACACTAGTAGAAATGAAACACTTATTATTTTCATGACCTTAGCAGAAATCAAATGCTTCTTAAGTTTCTAATAGCTGTGCAGATTCATGCAGTGTGAACAGAATAAATGTATTAACCCTTTTAAACCTCGAATGCACTAAGCATGCATATTACTAATACATATTTTTCTAACAGGCTCCAAAACAACCAGTGCTAGAACATGAGCCAATGAAGGATCATATAAAGAAGATGAAGGGCCATCTCAATCTGTTTCTTGATGCTGAAGGGGATGGGATAAAACCCATTTTATTGTGTCTTCAGAAAGGCTCTACTCAAGTGTTCCCAGTATGGGCTGCTGACAGACAACATGGAAAAGGTGTACAGGGGCCTAGAGTTAAAGCATGGCAGATGTCTTTCCATATCACTGTTGCAGTATTCATAACAGAAGGGACCTCCTGCTAAGGATAGTCCAATGTCTGGCCAGTATACCAAAACCTTTAGTACTTACAGGTTCTGCCAATCATGCATGCACTCCCAGAGCAAGGCATAGGGCATATAGGTGACATAAGGATGCACACACTCAGAACATCTTTGTCCTCAGTCTGAACACCATCACTGAACATTGGTCTGAACGCCTTTCTACTGTGCTGGTTACCAAGCAATATTTCAGTTTAGCTTTATCTTTACTTAGTGCTGGCTTGTTTTATGTCATCCAGAAAAGGAAAATGTTAGTGAGGGAGGAAGATTCAACAACAGAAATTCCTCACGTATGGCAAGTGCAAAGGCCCAAACAAAAATCAAAAGCACAAAACAAACCAGGCCAGCACTGAAGTGAGAGAAAAAAAACAGACTTTTATTAAAGTCCAACCACAGTCAACAGACTGGTTTCGGCTCAAAGCCTTTTTCAATGCATAACAAAGACTGCAGTATGAAACCCCATATAGATATAGATATAGATATCGATATATATATATATATATATATATATGGAAATGAAAAGAATGACAAGCTATAAAACAACCTATCAACAAATCATTCATAAATGCTCATTTAAACCGGGTGGAAAAAGCCCACCCAGTTTTACAATCCAGGCTTTTTCTTTTTTATTTAAAATATTATGCCATCCAGCCTTACAGTTCCTATTACCGCATACCCTGTCAATAATTATAAATTGAAATTGGGCAGTGGAATGTTTAGTGGTGTGCTTATATAGTGCATTACTGGGACATTTATTCCTAACATTGCGAAGATGTTCAGATATGCGTAATTTAATCGGTCTGGAAGTCTATCCAATGTAAAATGATGAACAAGTATATACAACTAAGTACACTACTGAATCCGTACTACAATTTGCAAATATATTGATATTAAATATATGGGGTGTGTTTTTACTAGTAAATTCTTTTGTTTGTTGTATGTATCTACAAAATGAACAATGACAGCACGGGAAACAACCAACCAATTTGGCACCATCTAATGTACCCGGAGTGATATTAACAGATAGCGTTTTAAGTTTATAATGGTTAAAAAGACCACAGAGAGTCTTACCTCTCCTGTAAGAGAAATGGCATCTGGCACTCAAAAAGTCATTAAGCCGGTCATCAGCTAATAAAATGTTCCAGTGCCATTGCACCAAATTCATAAAATAAGAAGTATTTCATTCATAACTTGTAATAAACCTTATGGTTTTGTCAGAGGTCATTGTGTTGGTGTGATATCTTATCAAATCATTTCTTTGTAAGCTCTTTACCTCACTACTGGTCTGAAGAAGATGTGACTGAGTGTAGCGTTGTTCACAAAATCTATTTATTAAATCCCTATCCTTAACTAGCCAGTCTTCATTGGTGGAACAAATTCTGCGAATCCTCATGAATTGGGATTTTGGAATGTTTGAGATGATGTGTTTTGGATGACAGCTGGAAGCATGTAATAAAGTGTTGGAACGAAAAGGTCTATGGTACACAGAAGTGAGTTAAGTACCATCTTGTTGTCTCTGTAAAAGAACATCAAGAAATGGAATACATTCTATATCATAAGTAACAGTAAACTGGATGCCCCACTCATTTTCATTGAGGTATTGAACAAATTCCTGCAGATATGTAACATCTGATTTCCAAACCATCCAGCAGTCATCCAAAAATCTCCTCCAAATATCTATTTCATCCAGAAATAGATTGTGACTATCATCATAGATAATAATTTGCTCCCAATATCCCATAAAAAGGTCTGCATAAATTGGAGTGAACGAAGCACCCGTAGCTGTACCTTTAAGTTGCAAACTTCCATTAAAATATAACACATTCTTGGTTAGAATGTGTTCAGCCAAACAGATGAAGGTGTTAAAGCCCAGACTGTATAATGGAATTTCCCTTAACCAGTATTCCAATGCAGTAAGACATATGCTGGCATCAATGCATAAATGACGTCAAAGGTTTAGACTCTAATATCATTATCAAAAAGCATGATTTGCCTTCTCAGAACTGGTTAATCTTACAGTGTCTTAACTTACTTCCATAATCACTGCAGAATGCTTAGCAACTCATCAGGAAAGTCCAATGATAGATTTAATATACAAAATTTTACTTATGAAAGTTATCACAGATACTATCATCTCAAAATTATATAACATACTGTTTATAAGTCTTCCATAAACCAGAAATATTGGAGCTTTATATGCAAGGGTCATTCTTTTAATTTCTCCCAAGATGAAAAACAAGAAAATGTTGTTATCCCTTAAACATACCACATATAGTCTCAACACTGGAGCATTTTCACTTGGAAATACCTTCATAGGGCATTTCTGACACCAAGTAAAATATTAAATTTGATAACTGTTCTACAACTTCCTGTTGGAGATGCATAGAATATACTAATGCTGACTGGGTACACATCTTTTATGACTGCCCTAAATTAAAATGTTTTTTGGAGCAGTATTGATTTCCTGAAAGCATAAGTCACAGATTCCTTTTCATTAACCAAATCATTAGTTTTTTTTAAATGTAAATGGGGGATATTCTCTGAACAAGAATAACCCATATTTATTATGGTCAGTACTGCATGTCACCAGAAAATGTGTCACCAGAAGATGAAAAAAAACAACAGCTCTCCAACATTTGAAGATTTCCGGTCTTCAGTGAAAGAACTGGCAATTAAGGAAACTAAGACCAAGGAACTCAGAATCTATCCAAAGACTATAGTTAATCTCTGGATAAAAGTTTTATCACTTATTCAGACTCTGCAAATAGATCACAACTCTTTCTGAACTGACATTTGTGTTAATGGAACTTGTTTAATTTACTTGTAGTCTGCAATTTTACTTCAGATCTTTGTACATATTGTAAATAGTCTTTTTTTTCTTTCTTAAGCTAATATTTTATTCTAGAAAGGGAAAACATTGTGAATTTGCTGTTTGTTTACGAAAAATTCAATAAAATATTTGGATAAAAAAAATCAGCTTTAACTCCTTTTCAGTATCACATTTTCCTTGGTTGCAGGATCCAGACCAACCTCATGCTGGCATCTCTGCCTGCCCCAAGGCTCCCTCTCTCATCACATTTTTCCAGCCTCTCCCAACTATGGCTTCAGTCATGGCCAGAGATTTCCTCAGGGTCCTTAAGTAATGATCTCTACTACCATTCCCATGCTCCCGCTGGCCAGGCTCCATATGAGAAAGCTTCAGTGGTACATCAAAAGTCAGTGCGACTCCAACATTGCCACCCCCTGGACTTCCCAGTCCCCTTCCTTCATTGTCTTAAGCTCGAACTGCAGTGGTGGATTCATCAACTTTCTCTCAATCCAGGGCTTCCTTTCCAGACTCCAGCCCTGATTTAAGAGCTCCTTAAAGATGCCTCAGACAAGGGATGGGGAGGCTTCCTTTGGCTATCTTAAGATTCAGGGTTGCTGACCTTTTCATCAGAGGTCAGACTACATCAATATAAAGGAGGTGAGGGCTCTGCTTCTAGCTCTTCAAGCTTTTCTTTCCCTCTTTCATCCCGGGCCCCTCACATACCACAGTGATGCAGTATGCCAACAAATAAGGGTGTACAAGGGTCCAACCTTCTTTTGCAGACTAGCACTTCAGGTCTGGGATCTAGCTGTCCAGTATCAAGTGACTCTTCAGGCTGTTGACATTCCCTCAAAGCACAAACTAGTGGCAGACTCGGAACAGAATCAGCACACAAGCTCACAAATGGATTCTTTATGGAGATCTGTTCCAGGACATTGCCCATTGGTGGGATATTTCTCAGGCAGATCTGTTTGCCTCCCCTTTTGAACAGACAGCTTCCTCTGTTCTGTTCCACAGTCCCAAGTCCTCTGGCTTGGAAAGTGGGCAGCCTGTCTTTTCCCTGAAAGGGGATGTTTCTGCATGCCTTTCCCCCTTCCTCAGCTACCATGAGTCTTGCACAAGATCAAGCTGGACTCTCCCAAAATCCTGCTAATGACTCCATTTTGGTCCAGACACCATTGATTCCCCCTTCTTTCTCACTGAGTGGACCTTCTCACACAAGGGTCCTGTTATCCATCCTCACTTGTTCACTGTTCAACTGACACTGTGGCGATATGGTTGTGATCCATTTAGGCATCTTATTTTCTGAAAATGTGCCTCGGGTCCTGCAGGATGCCAGGAAACCCAGTATAAGGAAATTATATTTGTCCAAATGGAAAAGATTTAATGTTTGGTGCCTCTCTCGCTATCAGGATCCACATCTGTGGAATTTCCTCTGGTTCTCTCTTATTTGTGTGATCTGCTCCATGCTGGTTTGGCATATTCTTCAGTTAGAGATCCTCAGACAGCAATTTCTGCTTTTTTGCCCTTGACTGCTTCTCTGACCTCTAGATTTGAGATCAAGCAATTTCCAAGGTGTCCTTCATATCAGGTCTACCAGGAAGTATACTCCACCTTTCTGACACCTTAGTTTTTTACTTGAAAAAGTGACTCAGGCTCCTTTTGGGCCTGCTGCTTCATCTTCCTTGTAACATTGCACTTGAAAGACTGTTATTCTTTTGGCTATCACTTCGGCTAAGAGGATGTCTGAACTTCAGTCTCTCGTGGTGTTCCTCCTTTCTTACTTTTCCACAGAGACAGGATGTCTCTTTGTACTAATCCTTCTTTTATGGTCAAGGAGCTGTCCCTTAATTAATCTAGTTATCCACCTTCCTTTCTTCCTTCTCCGCAGTCTGCTAGTGAGAAGGTTCGTCACAATTTAGATGTGCATAGACAGCTCAGATATTATTTGAATAAAACTAAAGTTATTCATAAATCTGAGTGGCATTTTGTTTCCTTTCATCCCAGGTCTTTGGGTTTAGCTGTTTCTAATCAGACCATTTCTTCCTTATTTTCCAAAAGCCATTTCTTTTTGATATTCTTTTCATGGTAAATCTATTTCCTTCTCAGTAAAGGCTCATTCTACCTGAGCTGTTGCTTCTGCTGGTGCTTTTGTCAAGGGGCTGGGTACCATTTCCTTCCTTCAGGCTGCTACTTGGTCTTCTGTCCATACTTTAAGCATAAGTTGAATATTATTTCCAGGGCTAGAGCTGGCTTTGCCAGGGCTATCCTGCATCAGTTTCTAGAGCGTTCTTCAAGGCCACCCTCTTCCCACATTTCCTCTTGAGCATTTGTACTCTCCCTTCTATTATGAATACTGCAACAGTGATATGAAAAGACATAGAACAGTTCTATAAAATATTACCATTACAGTAGATGTCCTTTCCTTATTCGCTCCCCTCCTCCTACCCCACTCTGCTCTAGCCTGTTTCTTCTTTCCCTCCTGATAGATGGGCTCTTCTCCCTTTTCTCCTTCTGGATGCAAATGTTCTTCCTTGTCAGTACATTCTGTTCCACATCAGGCTTTTTCATTTCTGAGTGTGTGCATCCATACGTCACCCTTTACGCCCTACACTTTGAATGAGGGGCATACATGATGTACGGCCTCTGTAAGTAATGAAGGTTCTGGTATACTGGCCAGATATTGGAATATACTTGGCAGGAGACCCCTTATCTTATGAATGCTACAACAGTGAAGAGGACATCTACTGTTATGGTGAGATTTTACACAACTGTACTAACAAATGCATGCTAACAGAGAACATCAGGGAGGGACTTGGCTCTGTAATAGATGGAGCCTGAGAAGAAGATTGACTGAAGAAGATGGTTGAGTTGGGGTACAGTCTCAGTTTTCAGAGCTAAAGAAAGGCAATCACAATGAACTTTTGAATTTTCTTGACTCTGGGTCATTGTCTATTTCCACTTTGTTTCTCCCATTTCATTTTAGGCTTCTTAGCAGAAAGCTCAGGGGAAAGCAGCACCTTCAAAATTAATTTATTTTGCCAATCAGCTACAGTACGAGTCCCAAAGAACTCACATACAGAATAATCTGCAGACACATGATCTAGTCCCAGGCTTACCACTTACTGGTTGTGGGTGATCTGGGGCAGAATTTTGTGGCCACACTTGGCACATTTTTTTGAATCTCTTCTTAGTCTTGTCTAGCTCTACTACAACCAACAGTACAAAAACTCGAGTAAAACAAAACAGTGTTAAGGACCACACTCTACAAACCAAACATTAGCAATGTTATGACAAAATATGCATCGATGCAAATCTGTTTACGTATTTCTCTGTCTCTTTTTTAATCATCAAAGGGAGTCATAGGGCCTCCTCTTCAAGGGACATGAGGGACTACAAAATATGTTATAAAGTTAGGAAAAGGAATTTATTTTCATAAATAGAAATTTATCCTAAAGTAGCTTTAATAGGAAAAATTCCAAGAGGCTGAAAGTATAGTAATATGTGAAAAAAAAAACTGGCTGTATTCCAGAAAGCTGAAGGTGGTAAATCGATCTGGGGAGATTTGTTGCAAAAAGGGGATTATGGAAGGAAGGAAATCTTAAAAGACCTCTAGGGTTGGAGCATTAGCAACAGATCAGATCAGACAAGCGGCATAGGTACCTAAAAGTCAGATTCGACAGACCAGATCCATCAGTCTGTGGGTATTTTACAATACTGTCTATTACCCTTGAGTCCCCTGAGACAAATCCATGGCCTAAAACTCAATGCCATTTGGGAAACTGTCAACCCAAGTTAATTACTCCATCAATAAAACTCCCCTCCCCTGAGAGTCAACCCAGTAGTAAGGGACCTGGGAATTTATGCAGACAGCAAACCGGCCTTTCACCAACATGAATATAAGGTAGTAAAAAAATAATTCTATCACTGAACTTACAGGTAAAGGTATGGCGTCCGACTTCAAGGATGTTGGCCCTTATCAGACCCATTGAGGACAATGCCCCTTTGGCATGTACATAACCAGACAATTGCAACAGTTGGAATGTCCACTAAAGTTTCTCACCAGGAGAATGTAGTGCATTAATACAAATACAGTGTCCTATACTGATCACCTAAAGGCTCTGTCTCTGTATGAAGTCTCCTACAGACTGCTGAGAGGGCATATTTGCCTGGCTTACAGGGCTTCCTCAGATCCAGCCCTGATGGATCTGCTTTACATTCACAAAACAACTATCACCATAATCACTAAATCC
Organism: Protopterus annectens; assembly: GCF_019279795.1. Classification (NCBI taxonomy): domain Eukaryota; kingdom Metazoa; phylum Chordata; order Ceratodontiformes; family Protopteridae; genus Protopterus; species Protopterus annectens. Next base: position 622,751,769 of record NC_056749.1, read on the forward strand.
AGAGATCTGAACTTCACTTGTGACATAAACAGAACTTGCTGGAGAGAGAGGTGTGTGTTACAAAGGGGCTCCTCACTCTAGAATAGGATCCCATTCCATGTAAATCAGAGTTCATCCTTAACCTTATTCAAACTAAACTTTCACAACTGAATGGTAAATCATAACATTACCCCCCTCTGGCTCCCATGCCCCTAATGGACAGAGAAGGTAAATAAGAAAAATATTTTCTTAACTGCCCCCACAAATCCCTTAGTTATTTCCCACTAACATGTCCCCCATATAGATGCCCAAGGTACTCAGGATCCAAATAGGTTTGGGGTGTGCAGCTAGGCTTGTAAGGACTCCAACGGTCATTAGTCTGGCAACACCCTATGAACCTAATTGCAGCTGGTCCACATATTGTCAGATACATTAACAGGAAGGACTTCAACTATCTTAACTGCTTCGACATTTTCAGTGTCCATGGTATCATTTATAAGGTATCCTGAGTGGTTCATAGGTTCATACTAGGCTATCTGCCCGAGGGCATTTATAAGCCTAGCCATAGTTTTGTGGCTTACGCCACCCTTTAGTTTGGAGAAACTATGCCCATTATTTAGCTGTGCCTCTGTCGAGCAGTGACACTGAGGTAACCCCTGGGGTGTATCTGCGATCTCCCATCCATTGGTCAAGATTCCTCCTGAACAAGGCCAGCGAGGTGCTCTGCCTCACATAAACCGGGATTTTGTTCCACAGCATAGGGAGTCTTTGGGTGATGAATCTATCCCTCCAGCACGTCCTATTAATAACCGTGGTCGAGGTTTAAGTCACCCGCCCTTGTGGCTCTGAGGGATCTAGATTTTTTGAGATGAAGCATATTCATCAAATCTGGGTTTGACATGGCCTTGTATGTCAAGCATAGGTCACCTCTGAGTAAGCGGTACGCAACTGAATATAACTGGAGTTCTTTCAGTCGTGCAGCATAAGACAGATTTTTGAGACCCTTTATCCTTTTGGTGAGGAACTTTTGTGGCCTCTCCAGCTGCTGCAAGTGTCGGGTCAGATACATTCCGAATGGGGCATTGTACTCGATCATTGGTGTGATGAGTATAGGGAGACTATGACTTCCCTTGATCTAGATGTGAATCCCTTCATGATAAGGTGGGCAATGTAGAAGGTCTTCCTAACTACTTTAGCAATATGAGTGTCGAATGACAGGCTACTGTCAACCTGGGTTCCCAGGTCCCTAATAACTTCTTCTGTGTTCAGGGGATTGCCACCTATATGGTAGCTAGGGGTAACCTTATTTTTCCCGAAGGGTATGACTATGCATTTCTTGGCATTTAACTTGAGGCCATGGCTCTGGCACCAGTTATCCGCTTCTGTGAGACCCTTCTGAAGGATATCTGTGTCGGATGTGTTCTCAACTACGGCACCCAGTTTGCAGTCATCTGCGAACTTTGTCAGCCATAACCCTCCTGTGTTTGCTTGTACTTCAGAAAAGTAGATGCCAAACAAGAGTGGGCCCAGGACTGAGCCTTGTGGGACACCACTTGTGACAGGCTTAGAGTCTGACATGGCGCCAGCAACTCTGACCCTGTGGGTTCTGTCACTCAGCCAGTTTGCAACCCATCTTGTAATGTATGGGTTTACATTTAAGTTGATGAGTTTTTCAATGATACCCGAGTGGGTATTGTATCGAAAGCCTTCGCCAGGTCTAGGTAGGCTGTATGGACTGCCTTTCCCTCGTCAATGGCCTTGGTGACTGTTTCAAAAAAGTCAACCAAGTTTAAAAGGCATGATCTGCCTTTGACAAAGCCAAATTGGGTTGGATCCAAAGTCTGCAAATTCCCTATGTCTTTATTTATGAGATCCATTATGATCCTTTCCATGGCTTTGCAGATCAGGCTTGTCAAGCTAATGGGACGGTAATTTCCAGGGTCGGTGGAGGCACCGCCTTTGTGGAGTGGGACCACAGTTGCTGTGCGCCACTCCCTGGGTATGTATCCGGAGGTGAGACTAAGATTAAACAGCTGTCCTAACTGTGGGTTTAATTCCTCATTGAGTTCATGGAGCACACAGCCGGGGACACCATCAGGTCCCATGGATGCTGTGTTCTTTGCCTTGGAGAGAGCAGTTCTCACCTGAGCGTTGGAGATGTTTGGGGGGCTACAATCATTTGGTATAGATATCTCTTCTTTAGGCGGGGAGGGTGGGGAAGTTTGCACTGAACCTGTCAGCCAGTATGTTGGCAATGTCTGTAGGTTCAGTAATCTTCACATCATTTTGAACTAATTCTGAGCATATCTGGGAGTTTCCTCCTAGGTTTCTGACATAGCTAAAGAATGCTTTATGGTTGTCTTTAGAGTCCTTAGCTATTTTTTTCCTCAAAATTAGCTTTGGATGATTTTATGAGAGCTCTTAGCTTTTACTTATAGTGATCAGCGGTGTCTTACCTTTTAAGGATTTTGCTCTATCTTGTAGTAGCTTTCTCCTTTTATTGTAGAGTTTGTTTATGGCTGGGGTCCACCAGACTGGACGCTTGCCTTTGGTACAAAGAGTCTTTGTTTTGCTTGGGATTGCCTGATCCATGCAGCCTGCAGGTGCTGATAGAAGGCATTTGTAAGTGATTCAGCGGTTTGAGTAATGTTAACCGCCGCTCAGGGCCTTAAAGGAGACCACACTAGTCTTTAGAAGTGTGAAGTCGGCTTTCGAAGTTCTTTACTGTGGTCTTTTTCATTTCGGTGGGGCGGATGAGGACCTCCAGCGAGATTAGTTTGTGATCAGATCTCACCAGTGAGGGGTATACTTCTGGTGTTGAACATTGTGCTCCCATGTTCGTGATGATGAGATCAAGTATGTTCTCTCCTCTTGTGGGAATGGTGACTAGTTGTTCCATGGCATTTGAGTTTATGAATTCCAGGAACTTTTGGGCTAGAGTGTTTGGGCTTGAGTAGTGTTCCCAGTCTATATTAGGGTAGTTGAAGTCACCTAGTATGATGGTGTTCGGAGATACATTTATCCCCTCCAGAGTTTTCAGGAAGGCCATGTGAGGTTCCTGAGTTTGCGAGGGTGGCCTGTAACATGCTACAATTTGCATAGCAGTCTTGCCTATGGTTAATTGCACCTGGATGGTTTCCGATGCATCGCGGTAATGCCACCAATCTTGAGGTGTGGGTGTCCTTGATGAATATGGATACCCCTCCTCCTTTCTTGGTATTGTCCGGGTTTTGTGGCAGGAACGCATGATATGAGGTAAAACCTGATAGTGCTGGGGTGCTCTCAGGAGCCTTGAACCAGGTTTCTGTCACAGCACAGACATCGATGCTCTCCATACTGAGAAGGGCCTCGAAAAGTGCATCTTGAGGTTGAGACTTCTGGCATTGAGCAGCATTACCCTTAGTTTTTTTTCTTTGTTTTGTTCTAGGATGGTAGGTTTAGAATTTGAGCCTTGCCTAAAAAAGGCACTATGGGGTGGCAAGAGCCTTTGCCAAACCGAATCCCAGGGTGACAAGTGCAAGCCGCCCTGCGGCAGCGTGGCTTGTCCAGCATGTCATCCCAGGCAGACAGACATTGATCCTTTGAATGACACCAGAGTTTAAGCCAATTGTTAAAACTGATCATCTTATCTCTGTATTGTGGCATCATTCTTGGTGAAGGTAGGATACTGCTCAAGGTCAGGGTCATACCTGCCTGGGCTACATAATCAGAGAGCTCCTCTATGTCTCTTTTCAAGTAGTCCAGGGAGGTACATCTCAGGTCGTTTACACCAGCGTGGACAATGATTGAGTCGTACTTGTACCTGCTGTTGAGAGACCTGAGTGCATACGTTATGTGGCGGATTCTAGCACCCGACAGGCAGCTTACTGTGACCTTCTCCTTACTCAGTCTGGTGAGCGGGACGTCAGTGTGTCTGACTATGGAGTCACCAATGACTAGTCTGTCTGGCATAGTGTTTGGCCTCAAGGACTGTGACTGCTTGACACTCTGACTGTGTGGTCTATGTGATGCAGGTGTTGTGTTCTGAGGTGGTAGTTGTTTGGGTGTCTGCTTTGGTGGCCTCTGCTGTTTTGGTAGATTTTTAATCAGAGCCTCTGAGTATGTCTTTGTGTGTTTATGTGTATGATTTGAGGTTGTGATGGTATTATGTGAGACTGGGTCTATAGTGTGTGTGGTTACCCTCTCCACCTGTCTGGTCTTGCCAGTCCTATGTTGAGAGAGCTCAGCCTCCAGTTTGGCCGTATAGTTGCA